>NW_016172591.1:0-12902 GCF_001687245.7 Rhagoletis zephyria | reverse complement strand
TTTTAATTTTTTTAAAATATTTTTCTGCAGATTTTTTAAGCTTAAGCCGTTTTGTCATTTGAGAGGATTAAAAAAAAAAAAATCTTTAAGAAACTATTTTTATTCATAAAAAACTCCATTTTTGGAGGTATTTTCAAATCGGNCCAGCTCACTTAAATCTTAATATTTTTCCGAAATATTTTGGTGGACGTCTTAAAATATAATAGATTTTATAATTCCAATGGAAAAATAGTAGCAATTTTTTTTTGTATGGGGAGTGATGCAGTCTAATGTACATACATATATGAATGTTTAGTTGAATGCTATCATTCACAATGACTTGTTGATGTGACTCCATAGATAAATACATATGTACATATGTATATACATGCATATGGTACTTAAACTTTAATCGTTTTTATTTACAAATTATGTACTTGCCATTAATAATTTATTGCCATAATCGCCATCCCCTGTTTTCAAGTATCACCTCGCCTCATTTCAAAATAAATTGCGAAAATTGTTGGTCGTAATGTCTTTCGATATGTCGCTGGCTTGTCTACTTTGCTAGATATCCTTTTGCTTTATATGGTTCATTGAACTGGCCGTTCGTTGCATTTTGAAGTTATTTTCTGGTCACAGCAGGACAGCCGGGCCAAAGGAAATACGCAACGCCACAGACAATAGCCGCGAACAATGCACTTTGCCACTGCATTAACGTACACACATACATACATACACATACACGCATGTACTAACTCGCATAAGCTTATATCTTCACAACATATCGATTTTTCTTTAATTGCTTTTGTAGCATTTAGCACATTAACAAGGCAAGAAGCCACAATTGTTACTAGTATGCACTATAAGGATATGTGGTGGTGTCAATGTTGTGGCGTTTTACAATTCTTCCTTGTGGTCATTCAAAAGTACAATTAAACCTCTTAGCTATAAACTTTCTTAAGTTTGTTTACAAAACAAGCAAATATTTTCGTCAGAAAAGTGGTTGTTTCGATGTTTGCCATTTTTAGTCCTTTTTATTAATAAGAATGTTGCTTTCTTAAGAGTACCGAAACAGGGTTAAAACATTGGCCTTTGAGAGTCATAAATGCGGCATTTTTTTCCAAAGACAGAACTGAAAAGTAAAGGAATCAAAAGGCTAGATATTCGGAATCCGCTGAAGCTCTCAACTGCGTTTGTATTATTTAGGCGAGATTGGGTTAGGTTAAAGTTGTTGCTGTGCGCCGATAACAAAGTTTCGCTGGCTGTTGCTAGTTCGCGACCAGGCTCCTCGGGGTTGTTTAAAAACTGCTAATTAAAATGTTAAGACCATAGTCGCACAAAAGCTAGGCAGCCCAAGAGAAAGTTTTGATGACAGCTGTGACAGCGAGAATATGGTGGGTAACCATAAAAAGTCCACGGGTTTTGGGACACACATCACTGTTGTTAGGTTGAAGGACTTCCTCTACCCCTGAATCCAGCATAAATACCACCAATAATATCAGCCTGAAGATCAAACGAAGAATAACTCTTGCCAACCGGTGCTACTTTGGGCTCGGTAGGCAATTGAAAAGCAAAGCGCTCTCTCGACGCACAAAAATTACGCTCTACAAATCTCTAATCATGTCCGGTCTTTTGTATGGCGCATAAACATGGACGATGTCGAACAAAGATGAGAAGGTTTTGGGGGCTTTCAAAAGAACTATTCTACGATGGCCCTTTTCGCGTGGGCCCTTTTCGCGTGGGCGACCAGTACCGAAGAATATGGCGTTGTACTTAGTTAAGCCCAAAATATAACGATTGCGTTGCAGTGAAAAAATCCTTCCACTCGGCAACCATGGGTGGACAGCGAAAGCAAGGGGCCTACGAACAAAATGGAAGGACCGAGTAAAGAAGTCCATAGCTGTCTGCACTCTGGATATACAACTGTCGCAGTCTTGAAAAGGTTAGAGGCAATTGGCGAAGTTTTTTTGTCTCGCCCCAACCGGACAAACGGTTGCAGAGCCAAATAAGAAGAGGAAGATACAATTGTTCAACAGCAGCAATATTTTACTTTTTTACGAAAATTTTATGTTACAGATTACATAACGTTGGTGGGATTTTTGTGACTGCATACCCTTTACTAACTACTGAAGCCATGAAGCTGCATCTATGTTATTTCAGTGTTTTTTTTTTAATTATCACGTCATTTAATTTTTTTTCTTAACGTTTCTAATTAATTCAGAAACTTATTGGTTTCCAAAAATAGTACTTAACTACGTTTACTTTTATAAAATTGTCAAGTAATTGTAAACCCTATTGGAAAATTGGACCACAAGCGATACTTAAAAAAAAAAAATATTTTCTTTCACGCAAAATAACTAATAAGGTGGCATAGACTTCTGCAGTTTATTTTTTAATATGAACCCAAAAATTTAACTCAAAAGTCTACATACATACGTACTGTGAATTCCACTAATTCTCTCTTTCGCTCTGTAAGTGCTAAGTCCAAAGAATTCAATTAAAAATTGTTGCACGGTATCAAACACCAAAGCATAGTACAATTACTAGTTTGTTTATGTGCCAAGTATTAGTCATTAGGCCATAAAATATGTGCCACACTAAATTTTCGTAATCAAAATGAATCACTCGCGTAATACACATTTAGTTACGTAAACGACCCACCACAATTTTGTTTACAATGAGCAAATTCTTTTTCAACAAATATGTATCTATGCAGGTACGTATAAATCAATCAACATAAAAATCGATAACAAATTGGCTGGGTAGCCATCAATTTATGTATGTGCGATAACTTCACTAAAACGACGAAAAAATTCAAAATGCTAAACACACAAAACCCCACGCACTTTTAATACATACATACATAAATACTTGTACATACACACAAACATACATGATTATACTAAATTTAGAAATAACCCCAATATGAAACGTAAATAAATTTATTTGCCACAATGCTATTTCGATACGATTTTCCTGTCGCGTGATAGCAATACCAAATCAATAAGCATTGCACAAAACGCTGTCAATACTGGTATCTTATCAATTTGTTTATACACACAAATACATACATACTTTCCCAACATGTGAGCAATTAGGTACTTTTGTAATTATTGGCAGCTGCTACAACGTCATCATCACTGACTGCATTGCATACATATGTAATGGTTGGCTGATTGGCTGTCTGTCTGGTTGGTTACTCCGCTTACATACTAGGCTATTGGGAATTTTGTAACGCTTCATATTACGTTCATATCGCGCTTATCGTAAAGTGATCGCTTTAGTATATGCTTTTACACCTTTTTTCAACTACATTTTTTTTTCTGATTGATGGCTAAATGTCAGCGTTATAATTGTTGTGTGTGTGTTTATTTTTTATTTTTTAATGTTACGTCGATTCGGTTGACTGCGACACAAGCTGTATTAAATGCGTGGTGTTAATGTATGAATACCTACTATACATATGTATGTACACCCTGTGCCAAAAATAACGCATCAGTTTAGTAAACCATGGGTTTAAGCGCAGAAGATAATGGGCGAAATTTAGTGAAAATTGTACAGAAAGTTGGTTGTAACCAAAGCTCAGTATACCGAATTTTGAAAAATAAAAATAAAAAAAATCCAATTCAATTCGTCCTCAAAAAAGAAAGAAAAAAGTGGTAGACCGAAAAAGCCACTGCGCACGAGGATCGGATTATGGAACAGTTATGTTTGCAGAGCAGATTCCAAACCGCGACGAAATTGAGACGAATCCTAGCAGACACTACATGGATGGAACTCGCACTCTAGCCCGGCGGCTTCAACAATTAAATAACTTCGTACCACAGCTCTGCCATCGGGCCCAATCAAATTAAATTTAGACACATCTGAAAAAAATTACCCTTATCCAGTCATCTACAGTCCATTCTTGGTGGGTTTTGGCTCCGTTAAGTATTTTTTCTTCATTTTTGTAGTAAAATGTGTTTTTTTGCAAGTCTGCGAGCGAATAATCCCAATCGGTTAAGACGATGCTGTTGGCATATGCAGATGCAGCATTTTCCAATTAGAAAACTAAGCTAATGAGGTTGGTCAAGCAGTGAACGAGGACAAGGCAAAGTTCCTGCTGGCAACATATAAAGAGTTCACGCGTTTCGGGATACACGTCACTGTATGTGGCAGCTGTAACTTTTAAATAGTGAAGGACTTTGTCTTCCTAGGATTCAGCATAAGTACCACTAACGTCAGCCTGGAGATCAAGCGAAGGAAAACTCTTGCCAACAGGTGCTACTTTAAACTTGGTATGCAATTGAAAAGCAAAGCGCTCTCTCGACGACCAAAAATTATGCTCTACAAGTCTCTCGTCATGCCCGTTATTCTATATGGCACAGAAAATTGGACGATATCGTACTATTCCACGCAAGACCTACGGCCTTGTTCGCGTCACCGACGAATATCAGAGAAGGTGGAATGACGAACTGTGTGAGCTTTTGAACGACATGGACATACCTAAGCGCATACAAATTCAGCGATTGCTCTGGCTTGCACATGTTGTACGCATGGACAACGGCGCTCCAGTGAAAATATCCTTCGACTCGGCACGAATGGGTGAACACCGAAAGCAAGGAACACAATGGAAGGACCAAGTACTGAAAGACCTGTCTGCACTCTGAATGCGCATCTGGTGCAAATTCGCACAGGAGAGAGGCAATTGAAGAAGCTTTTTGGTCTCGGGTCAAACCGATAAACGGTTGTGCCGGTGCCAAATAAGTGCGAGTGCTTATTTGTTTCGAGTGAGTGTCTTCTAGGTTTCTTCACAATCTGTTCTGCAAAATCCAATCTTCCGAAAATTGGAAAAGTTAGTAATTTATAATTCACTGGATTCATTTCAAATTTTGCAGGCAGTCCGTTGGTGTATTGCAAATTAACTTAAGATTGAAATATTTTTTCCTGCTTGAAAAATAAATGAATGCGTTTTTTTTTTTTAATATTCATAGCATTACATTTGAATTTTTTTACGAATTTTTTAAGATTTTGTCCAAAAAATATTTTTTTTTTGGATTTTTTTTTTAATCCTTGTAGTTTCCGTAATTTTTAAGTTATTTAGTTGCTTCTAAGCTTGTTTTCCCCCATTTTTTGTACTTTTTCAACAATGCTCAATAAAAGTGAAAAATGTTGATAAGCGGTAAAAATAATACGATTTTCTGAAAAAAAAAATGCTTTTCTCCAAAAGGCCACCTTCTTTTTCCCCCAAATTTACAGGCGCCCATACGAACTTCGTTTGGTATTTTTTCGTTTCTTAGGAGAAACAAATTATGTTTATTTTTTCTTTAGAGCTTCTTAAAAAATAAAATCTTTAAGATTTCTAGTTGTACCTTGAATCTGTTTTTTTAATTTTGGACACTTCTAAATATGCATTTAAAATTAAAGAATTTTTATTAATAGCAATAATACTTAACTTTTTTGAAGAAAACAAAAATTTGTACTCAAAAGAAAACACGATTTTTGGAAAAATTTTTAGATATTATACTTATTCCTACAATTTTCGTTTGGTGTTTTGATAAATAGCAGTAGTAGCATAGGCAATTTCCAGCGACTTGAAACTTGCACCTCGAAAACTTAATGAAGTTTGTACTTGAGTTTATGTTGTTTATGCTATAGACCGAACTATATTTTAAAAGAAAATTATTAAAGGTACGAGGGTCGTATGAAAACTACCCGGCCTTGAATAGAATAAAACGATTTTTTTTAACGAAATTCAATTTATTTTTCAACATAATCTCCTTTTAGCTCGATACACTTAAGCAAACGTTTTTCCCATGTTTTGATCCCTTCCGAATAATAGGTTTTCTCCAACCCTTCAAAATAAGCATTTGTTGCTGCAATTTCTTCATCATTTGAGCTAAATTTTTTCCCGCCGACCCATTTTTTAAGATTAGGAAAGAGGAAAAAGTCACGGGGCCAAATCTGGAGAATACGGTGGATGAGGAAGCATTTGGTAGCCTAATTCATTGAATTTAGACATGGCTACGACACATGTGTGTACACGAGCATTGTCTTGATGAAAAAGAACTTTTTTTTTTCAACAAATGTGGACGTTTTTCCTTCAAAGCCTTGTCAAAATCACCCAATATTTTGCAGTAGTATTCGCCATTAATTGTTTTTCCTTTTTGTAGGTAATCAATATGTATAACCCCACGCGCATCCCAAAATACTGTGGCCATAACCTTGTTTGCTGATAATATCGCCTTTGCCTTCTTTGGAGCTGGTTCACCACGACGAGTCCACTGTTTTGACTGTTCTTTGGTCTCTGGTGTGGAGTGATCAATCCACGTTTCATCGACAGTTACAAATCGACGCCAAAACTCCTGGGGATTTGCGTTTAACATTGATAAACAATCATTTGAAATGGAAACACGTGTTTGTTTATGGTGTGTTGTGAGTAATCGTGGCACTCATCTTGCGGAAAGCTTTCTCATATCCAAATGATTTTGCAAAATATTATTAACCCGTTCAATTGAAATGCCCACACTCTCACCAATCTCACGCACTTTCAATCTTCGATCACTCATTACCATATCACGGATTTTTTCAATCATTTCTGGTGTAGTGACCTCATTTGGACGACCTGAACGTTCCTCATCAAAAATGCTCGTACGGCCGCGTTTAAATTCAGCTACCCAATATTTTATAGTTGTTAATGACGGTCCAGAGTCTCCATAAACTTCGTTAAATTCCGATTTAATTTCGTCGTTTGTTTTCTTTTTCAAAAACAAATATTTTATCACTGCTCGATATTCAATTTTTTCCATGTTGACAAAAAGCACAAAAGTAACTCAATTCTAACACGTATAAAATTTGTTGTAAATGTCATATCGCTGAGAAATTTTGACACGTGTTATTTGAAGAGTTGTATTTTTTAGCAAAATATTTTTTTTTGTTGTAGCAGCGCCATCTCTATTCAAAATCGGGTAGTTTTCATACGACCCTCGTAAATAAACATAATTGTGTTGCAAACAATATCATTTTGAATTTTGCAACTATTATTTTGTCCATAAGTGTATGCAGATATGTGAGGTTGTTTTAGTGGTTGTACGTTAGTTTATATTAGTTGAGTATTTTTCATAAATGCATGCGTGTGTATAGTGTATGGCTTTGTTTATACAAAAAGTTTATTAATTGTGTAATTTTTGTCTCATTCTCGCTTAGATAAGATATCATTAACTTTTAATTGTTCGGTTAAAATGCTTATGCAAACATTTATGCATATATGTAGATGTGTGAGGAAGAGGAAATTGATCAAGCGAAAATAAATAATACCTACAGTGTTGAACAAAATTGTTCACTATTTCGATTATGGACTTCATTGATAGACCCATTTCAGAGCACAATTTCTCAGTCAGTTTTAAGGCTGCCTGAACCCACCACGTAGATTACTAGCTTATCTGCATAGCCACAAACGTTAAATCCGTTGCCTGTTTGGTTTGGCTTTGCAGGAACTCTGCATACTGCCTCCTAGTTCCTACTGCCTTATAGAGATGCCGTTTTTAAATCGATTAAATCGAGGATCGATTGAATTGAAGATCGATTAATTGAGCCCTTCCGATTCGACTTTCTGTCGATTTTTCAGTTCCGATTCGATTCGCGAATCGATTCAAAAAAGTTGATAATCGACATTCGATTATTCCTCAATTGATTCATATTGATCTACGGTTTACCTCAGAAAATCAATAAAATTTTAAAGAAATTTGAGTTGGAGGCTGATACAATAATATAATGACGTGACACCTCCCACCTTTCTAACTTGAGAGAGCAAAGACCAAAGAATTCAATGACCCGCCTCTCTTTCTCCTCCGACTAAAGGGCTCCTCAGGGAAGCGTCTTGGAAATAACTCTATATAAAATTATGGCTAATACTACAACAAAAACTCCAAAAATCGGAATTCCAAACTGTATGGAATTTTTTTAGAAAAATTTTGCACTCCTTAATTACTGTTTTTAGAAAAAATTTGAGAACGCAAATTTTTTCTGAAATGGGTAAATGTAGAGTTTGCGAAAACAAAAAAAAAAAAAAACTAAAGAGCGTCCGTATTGAAAAAAATATACATATAAGTATACATGCATAAGTAAGCTCCATTGTATTATACACTTTTTAAACTAGTGGGTAATTTCGAAGTAAATCATAAATTTTTTTTTCATTTGTGATAAAAAAAAAACAAATTTAAGCACTTCCTTAAGTAGGTTTAATGATAAATTTCCTCTAAACTTTAAATAACAACGTTGTGCACTGCGTTCATAAAAGTAACCAATTAGTGCGATTCATGAAACATCGCAAAATGGCATTTCTGGTGAAATGGCAACTTTGCGAACAAAATTGCGTGAACGACCCTATCGCAATTCCGGATTGCAAATGTATTTTTTTTTCAAAATGTTGCGCATAAGTGAAAAGGAATCGCTTTTACCATTACACATCTTGGCAATTTTTTTTTTCTTTTTTTTTTACAAAGTATTTACGAATTTTTAGCTGCTTGATAGCTTTTGAATAAATCTGGATATTGAAGCCTTTATGAAAAATTTACGTATGCTTTAAAAATTACAATAATAGTTTGGTCAGATTGCCGTGTTTTGTTTCTTTGTAAAAATTAAGGACCACTGAACACAATTCCACCTGTGGAACCCTTAAATTTGGACACGCAAATATCTTATAAGTTGTTTTTGGAATAGTTTTGAAGGATTTGTGGGCCTTCAATAGACTAAACCCTTTTTAATTGGCCACTTGACAGTAGGGAGCTACCCACAAGTCCAACAAAAAAGTCCAATCCCACTGCACCTCAGCCATCTGACGTTTTTTTTAGACTCAAAGTCTACACATCTACGGAGCGCCCTATCAGGAACTTCTGATCACAGTGCTGCCGCCGAACGAGTGATTATATCAGTATATCAGTGCTGTATATCTGCAAAAAATGTTATCGACTGTTTCTTGTTCGTTTTCATTCCTGCAGCTTCTACCGACCAATGCCCTGTAAAGACCGATAATATCCTCGCAACGTCGGGTCTGGGTTTTCCCAAAGGTCGCGTGCTCTTTTAGGGTTGTATGCTGGCCAGATGGATGAGTTTGGCTTTATGCCATGCACGACCTATAATCCGAATTCGGAATTTCCGTGTCGCTGCGATGACCTGGAACCTTAACTTAATTTACTTCGATCTGACTACCAACTCTATTCGAAAGATTTATACACTCCATAATCAGCTTCAACGCTGTCCGAAGAAATTTTGGACTCGCTCAACTTGACAGTGCGCTGCAGTGTCGTAAGCTATTGAGCTCCATGTTTTTGGGGAAGAGTTTCAGAACTCGCTTGTTGCAGCATCTGAAACTCGAATCTCACGGAGTGTTGATGTGATGGCGGTTAATGTAACGGCTGCTCTTTTGTTAGCTTCGATAAGGCTTGTCTATGGGTATCATAAGCTTCCGTTTGGCATAATTGGAAGGTTCTAATATATCGACCATTTACTTAATATAATTTAAATACTGTGTAAACTGTACTTCGCATATTTTTATATTTTAATGTTTTTTCGCTGTATTTTTCATTGCAGGCACATTCCAAAGGCCAAAGCGACAGTCATTGCAGACACGCCCGAACTGAAGCGAATAGCTGAGAATACAAAAATCCAATCGAATGTTAAATATCACGAAGACTTCGAAAAATCCAAAGGCAAATTTACACAGGTTAGTGAAACAACTATTGCGTAGCAGCACGGTTTATAGAATATTAAATATGTAGATTAAAGTAATTTTAACTCCTCAAATATGTAATTCTATTTTAAAATGAAATTAAAGCTTTTAACTCGTGCAGGAGTATTATTAAGCAATTTTAAAATCTATAAAAAAAATTCACAATTTGCTTTGGCTAGGAATAGTAATACAGAATAGTGGAGCACTTTAGCCACTGCAGCAAAATTGGTTATTTTTTTATATAAAAAATATCCCCTTATCCGATTTAATTGTATTTACAAACATTCCTTTAAAAAAATAGGTCGCCGATGATCCCGAAACATTGCGAATAAAGCAGAATACAAAAATCATTTCGAATATTGCGTATCATGGTGATCTAGAAAAGAAGGCCGCTATGGAAAAGCAACGAGAAGCTGCCGAAATAGCCGATGTGCGAGGTATGTAGCAATTTAAAAACAATCTTGATTTATTTGAAGATATTATATTTGATATTAAAGGCGTGTGGCTTTTTTGCTCGTTTTGATAAATTGTGCTTACATTTATAACTTTCATGTGGCAGGATCATACAAAAATTTAAGCAGCTATTAACTTTGTTGTCATTCTAATCCAGTTCATCCTTAAAACATATTCGTAACAATTTTGTAAATTTGTGAGTCCTCGACAAGTAGATAATGTTGAAAATTTAGCAGTAGCTCGTTTTTTTTTGGTTAGTGGTTTCAGATTTTAAACTTTTCGAAAAGAGGGCAGTTTTCTTTTTATTTACTCTTTATTTTCTAAGATTTTCTTGCGTTTTCTTAAGATCGAATAATGGTGATTTCGTTTCTACCAAAAAATGTCGCCTTTTTATTGCCCCTTTCTCTTTTCGTGTTCGATTCCAAATTAAAGGCAAAGCGTGAAAAAATTTTGTGTTCGTTTCTTAAAATGTCGCACTCTTGTAAGGCAAAGAAGGCACCTTTTCTTTCTGCCCTTTGAAGCTTTATCAGGGGATATGGTTGCCCTGAAAATCAGATGGTTGCTTAAAACGATAATATCGCACACCTCAAAATAATAAATTCGTCAGAAAATACGAGGGCGACCTTGGGTTTTCCTTTTAACAAACTATAACAAAAATTTGCTCTAGCTTTTGCTGTAAGGTAAATAAAAGCTCTGTGTACACTTTTAGCGCATAATTTCAAAAATGCCAAATTTTAAACGAAAAAAATATTTATAAAAACAAAAAAAAAATATGGTACTAAAAATTCAATCACCAAAAAAATATACATACTTATATTTAAAACAATAAAATCCTAAAATTAAAAAAAATAAGCAAGAAAAAAATTAAATTAACTTATGAAAATTAAATGAAATAAAAAAAAAAGTTTTTTTTTAAGCAATACAAGATAAAAATGAAAAGAAAATCAAATTGAAAGAGAAATAAATTTCATTAAAGAAATACATAAGTTTATAAAAATTAAATGAAATTAAAACAGAAATGATATTTTTATTTTTAAAACGATATAATCTAAAAGTTAAAAGAAAAAATAAGTAATAAACGAAAACAGTTAAATTATAAAAACGAAAAAATGAAACTAAAAAAAAAAAAACAAAAACAAGTTTTTTTTAAACAATAAAATATAAAAATTACAAGAAAATAAATTAAAAATTAAAATTAAGAAAATTAAATAAAAAATAAAATAAATCTCTAAAAATAAAATTTAATTAAAAAATACTTCTTTTGCAAACAATAAAATCTAAAAATAAATTGAAAAAGATTTAACTGAAAAAATATATCAAATAAGTCTCTAAAAATTACATGGAAAAAGCATATACAATGGTGGAAAAATAAATAGGGACAAGACATTTCAACCACTTTTTCCTAGTTTTCTTCTGTTTATGTAATATTTATTATTTATGCAAATATTAAAAATTTCTGCGAAATTGCATCTACATTCTCAATTTTTTAATCAGATTTTTTAGAATTTTGTATGCAGTTTTATAGCCCATTAAATTTTAGTAGAATAAAGTGCAATTTTGAAGTTCATAAAAAATCGCGTTGATTTTTAATAATTTTTATTCTGAATGTATTACGCACTTTTTTCCAAACAAAAAAATTTTGAATATATTTTGTATGGAAGAAAATGCTTTAAAAAAATTGTCAAAAAATCAACGCTATTATTTAGCAACTTAAAACTTACACCTCATTCTACTAAAATTTAATGGGCTACATACTAAACAAATTCTACAAAACCTGATTAAAAAGTTGAAAATTTAGATGCAGTTTTACAGAATTTATATAATTTTTTCACAAAGTTTGAAACATGAATTTATATGGTTAGATAATGAGCTACAGTTTTATAAAAAAATTACAAATATTAAATAAACGAAAGAAAAATAGGCAAAATTTGCAAAAATGTCGTGTCCCTATTTATTTTTCCACCACTGTATAAGTATTTATTTTTACAATACATTTAAAAAATTAAGGGGAAAAAAACTATTAAAAAAAAATCAAATTAAAAAAGATAAAAATCCTTACCGGAGACTTCCAACCTCGGATCTCTCGAATGGCACGCCAGTCGTTAGCACTTAGCCATTGCGACTGTTGGCAGCGCGAGCAAAATAATATTAATCTCCATTTGGAATATGCTTGCTGTGAAAAGAGCTTTTCGCATGAAAGTTGGCAAGAAAGCTTTCTGCGTAAGACTTTCGTTCCAGAATAAACAAAATCTTTCAAACTAACTTCCCTATGGAGTTTCAATTGTCTTACAAAAGACTTGCAACTATCTTAGCCAGAATTGCCCCGTAAGTCTTAGGTGGATTTTCATTTAAGTACAACATAGATATTGGATTAGATTTAAATTATAGATTTGGTATAGAGAATTAATAAAAAGTAGTGTACGAAACGAGTGCTAGTTTAGAAACTATCATCACTATTACCTGCATATCAACAAATACGAGTAATATAAGTCATTTAATGCACCATAAATCACTTACATTTGTATCTACAATGATTTATATGTACATACATTTATTGGACAATTGTTTATTTTTATTTGTGTTTTTTTTTTGTTTGTTTCATTTTTATTTTCTGTGACATCGTGCATGTGTTGTCCGTTTACGTTTTCATTTCGAACGTTCCACACACAACGAACACCACATACCTACTATCAACCAACAACAATGGTGTAATGCAAAACAAAACCACACGAAAAACTCAATACGCCAAACGACAACT
>NW_016172590.1:8927-12904 GCF_001687245.7 Rhagoletis zephyria | reverse complement strand
TAACATCCAATTGACTCTTTCTAAAATCCAACTGGAAATGGTGTAGTTTTGTTCTACACCCAAATCGTAAATTTTCACTGCTCTCATTTTGAAAGAGAAAGAAAAATAGGAGAGACAATTTTTTCAATCAAGATAATCTACCAGTTAACAAATGCTCCCGTTACACTTTGAAACTGGATCGAAAACTTTTAAAAAACCTCAAGCAAGTGGAATTAAACAATTTAAAAGCAGTTGTTTTAAATTGGGATTTTAAATTGTTGTTAACAATTACAAATAAACGATTTAACCGACTTCAAAAACAGGAGGAAGTTAGCAATTCGTCGGGATATAATAATTTGTTTTTTTATGTTATCGCATACCTTTAGACCCCGTTAAGCTAGTTATATAATTTTTTAAAGGAAAGGTGGTGAGGTAGACTTGGTCCCATACTAATTCGGTTTAAATGCGATCGTTGGATCATGAATAAATTGACGGTTATCTTAAATTTTTATATGAGAACTAGCAGAGCACCCAACGTCGTTCGGGGTAAACAAATAAAAATATAAAACAGTAATACAAATATTCAGTTCTGCATAATTTAAAGGAGACAAACTATTTTCTTTGCTTACATTAAGGCATGAGCCATACTTTTAGCTTTATCGTGCTTTAACTAATATATGTATATTGATCATCACTTGTACTACAAATCTTGTTCCATTATTAATATTAGGCGGATTACGGTAACGATCAAATTTTAAATTAAAATTAGTCTACTACGGTGAATTCCGTTTAGCTGCCTATTCGCTAAGCTGTTTTAGTATAGCTGCACTTTTCGGAAGGAGTTTTATTCATTATGAATGAACCTTTTTCGTTTAACAGCATCGCGGGATTAAAAAACGATTTAATCTTTCCATTTCAAAATGATCTAAAGACGGTAAGGTTTCAAAAAAAAGCACAGTTTTAAATATCCGAGTTATCTAATAGATAAATACATATATGTATTACCCCTTTTACAAACTCATTTATATATACTTTACTCTGAATACCTCCCATAGATACCTACGTCTGAATACCAAATTTCAAATTCATGTGACTTATGGTTCCCAATTTATGGCTGATTAAAAATTCCACGCCTACGAGATTTGCCACGCCCCTTTTATAAACTCATTCATATACNAGGAGTGAAATGTAATGTAATAGTAAATGAGTAATGTAAATTGGAAGAGCAAGACAATAGTATATGTAACAAAATTCCATGTTTTACATACTTGGAAGAAATAAAATGCCATTTAAAAAAATTTTATTCACCAACTCTCATATCTCGTTTGGCAATTGCATCCGCATAGAAAGTAGCACTGTTTGCTTAAAAGTGAATATTTTAGAAAAATTTGCATTGACAAATACCGCACATAAGAAAAAACTGGCTACTTCAAAATTTTTGTAGAAAATTCTAAAATTCACTTTACATTTTCTAAAATCCAATTTACGTTTTCTAAAATCCAATTAACGTTTTCTTACGCTTTCTAAAGTCCAGTTGAGTATTCTAAAAACCAATTTACGCTTTCTGAAATCCAGTTGACTATTCTAAAATCCAATTGACTCTTTCTAACATCCAATTGACTCTTTCTAAAATCCAACTGGAAATGGTGTAGTTTTGTTCTACACCCAAATCGTAAATTTTCACTGCTCTCATTTTGAAAGAGAAAGAAAAATAGGAGAGACAATTTTTTCAATCAAGATAATCTACCAGTTAACAAATGCTCCCGTTACACTTTGAAACTGGATCGAAAACTTTTAAAAAACCTCAAGCAAGTGGAATTAAACAATTTAAAAGCAGTTGTTTTAAATTGGGATTTTAAATTGTTGTTAACAATTACAAATAAACGATTTAACCGACTTCAAAAACAGGAGGAAGTTAGCAATTCGTCGGGATATAATAATTTGTTTTTTTATGTTATCGCATACCTTTAGACCCCGTTAAGCTAGTTATATAATTTTTTAAAGGAAAGGTGGTGAGGTAGACTTGGTCCCATACTAATTCGGTTTAAATGCGATCGTTGGATCATGAATAAATTGACGGTTATCTTAAATTTTTATATGAGAACTAGCAGAGCACCCAACGTCGTTCGGGGTAAACAAATAAAAATATAAAACAGTAATACAAATATTCAGTTCTGCATAATTTAAAGGAGACAAACTATTTTCTTTGCTTACATTAAGGCATGAGCCATACTTTTAGCTTTATCGTGCTTTAACTAATATATGTATATTGATCATCACTTGTACTACAAATCTTGTTCCATTATTAATATTAGGCGGATTACGGTAACGATCAAATTTTAAATTAAAATTAGTCTACTACGGTGAATTCCGTTTAGCTGCCTATTCGCTAAGCTGTTTTAGTATAGCTGCACTTTTCGGAAGGAGTTTTATTCATTATGAATGAACCTTTTTCGTTTAACAGCATCGCGGGATTAAAAAACGATTTAATCTTTCCATTTCAAAATGATCTAAAGACGGTAAGGTTTCAAAAAAAAGCACAGTTTTAAATATCCGAGTTATCTAATAGATAAATACATATATGTATTACCCCTTTTACAAACTCATTTATATATACTTTACTCTGAATACCTCCCATAGATACCTACGTCTGAATACCAAATTTCAAATTCATGTGACTTATGGTTCCCAATTTATGGCTGATTAAAAATTCCACGCCTACGAGATTTGCCACGCCCCTTTTATAAACTCATTCATATACACCTTACTATAAGCACTTACCATAGATATGTCTGCATACCAAATTTAAATTTCATGCGACTTATGGTTTTGAAGTTATAGCTGATAAAATTTTCCACGCCTATAGGATTTGCTATGCCATCTTTTACAAACTCATTTATATTTATCTTTTTATAAGCATCTACCATAGCTATACCTGCA
Source organism: Rhagoletis zephyria (assembly GCF_001687245.7). Taxonomy (NCBI): domain Eukaryota; kingdom Metazoa; phylum Arthropoda; class Insecta; order Diptera; family Tephritidae; genus Rhagoletis; species Rhagoletis zephyria. The sequence goes on along the minus strand of NW_016172590.1, from coordinate 9,985 downwards.
TACCAAGTTCGTGCGACTTATGGTTCCGAAGTTATACCTGATAAAAAATTTCACGATGTGCCACGCACCCTTTTACAAACTCGCTTATATATACCCTCGTATAAGCACTTACCATTGATATGTCTGCATACCAAATTTCAAGTTCGTGTGACTTATGGTTCCGAAGTTATAGCTGTGCCACGCCCCCTTTTACAAACTCATTTATATATGCCTGCCTATAAGCATCTACCATTGACATGTCTGCGTACCAAGTTTCAAGTTCATGTGACTTATAGTCTGGAAGTTATGGCTGATTAAAAATTTCACGCCTATGGGAGGTGCCACGCCCCCTTGTCGCCCCCAATTTTTTCACCCTATTATAGGCCCAGGTGTCATGGCAATACTCTGACAAAATTTTGTTCGATTCTGTCCGTCCGTTTAGACTGCAACCTGGCACATACATACATACATACATGCATACTTTCACAAATATATAGTAGATTAAAGTCGGTTTTGTTTTTCCTTAAAAATTACTTGTATTAACCCACTAGCAGACCCGGCGAACTTCGTCCCGCCCAAAATTATTATATATTTTATTGAAACTATTTGGTCCAACATTTTCACCAACAATTCACGTTTACGATTTTCATTGGCACGTTCATCTGCTAAGATTATGGTTTGGTGGTCATTTGCCGCTTTAAATAACCTAAGGAAAGTGTTATATCCGTGAAAAAGTTCTTGAAATTCTCCAGTTGTGCGGCATTTCATAGTACGGTTATTCGCAAAGCGAAATAAAATTTTTCCTCTTCACTCCCTGGCGGCAACAATGACCCGGTTCTATAGTGAATGTCCTGGAGGCTTTACAGTTTAGTTGGTGGCAATTTCAAAATGGGTGCGGATCATTGTTCTGCAGAAATGCAATATACATCTACTTATTTCAGACGAAATACCTTAAAAGTTTGAACGCATAATAATATTGGAAAATCACATCCATTGGGCCAACTGCAAAGCAGGAGCGTTCGATATACTCAATGGTGCAACAGGTCGATTTAATCTGACCTTCACGGCCCCTTTTCTCA
>NW_016172590.1:0-3006 GCF_001687245.7 Rhagoletis zephyria | reverse complement strand
TGCTATGCATATGATTATGTAGTTTCAAATATTGCTGAAGTATCAGGTTATAACGACTTTTTATTAAGTTTTAACAATATAATATATATTAAAGTTAAACAACAGGTTACATTTAGGAATATACGATCTCTATGAAGTACAAAAGAAAGCGGATAATGAAGACGTGAGCGGAATATTAAAATTAAGTAGAATAATGTATATAAAAAGAATATAGGTGCACAGGAGTGAAATGTAATGTAATAGTAAATGAGTAATGTAAATTGGAAGAGCAAGACAATAGTATATGTAACAAAATTCCATGTTTTACATACTTGGAAGAAATAAAATGCCATTTAAAAAAATTTTATTCACCAACTCTCATATCTCGTTTGGCAATTGCATCCGCATAGAAAGTAGCACTGTTTGCTTAAAAGTGAATATTTTAGAAAAATTTGCATTGACAAATACCGCACATAAGAAAAAACTGGCTACTTCAAAATTTTTGTAGAAAATTCTAAAATTCACTTTACATTTTCTAAAATCCAATTTACGTTTTCTAAAATCCAATTAACGTTTTCTTACGCTTTCTAAAGTCCAGTTGAGTATTCTAAAAACCAATTTACGCTTTCTGAAATCCAGTTGACTATTCTAAAATCCAATTGACTCTTTCTAACATCCAATTGACTCTTTCTAAAATCCAACTGGAAATGGTGTAGTTTTGTTCTACACCCAAATCGTAAATTTTCACTGCTCTCATTTTGAAAGAGAAAGAAAAATAGGAGAGACAATTTTTTCAATCAAGATAATCTACCAGTTAACAAATGCTCCCGTTACACTTTGAAACTGGATCGAAAACTTTTAAAAAACCTCAAGCAAGTGGAATTAAACAATTTAAAAGCAGTTGTTTTAAATTGGGATTTTAAATTGTTGTTAACAATTACAAATAAACGATTTAACCGACTTCAAAAACAGGAGGAAGTTAGCAATTCGTCGGGATATAATAATTTGTTTTTTTATGTTATCGCATACCTTTAGACCCCGTTAAGCTAGTTATATAATTTTTTAAAGGAAAGGTGGTGAGGTAGACTTGGTCCCATACTAATTCGGTTTAAATGCGATCGTTGGATCATGAATAAATTGACGGTTATCTTAAATTTTTATATGAGAACTAGCAGAGCACCCAACGTCGTTCGGGGTAAACAAATAAAAATATAAAACAGTAATACAAATATTCAGTTCTGCATAAGTTAAAGGAGACAAACTATTTTCTTTGCTTACATTAAGGCATGAGCCATACTTTTAGCTTTATCGTGCTTTAACTAATATATGTATATTGATCATCACTTGTACTACAAATCTTGTTCCATTATTAATATTAGGCGGATTACGGTAACGATCAAATTTTAAATTAAAATTAGTCTACTACGGTGAATTCCGTTTAGCTGCCTATTCGCTAAGCTGTTTTAGTATAGCTGCACTTTTCGGAAGGAGTTTTATTCATTATGAATGAACCTTTTTCGTTTAACAGCATCGCGGGATTAAAAAACGATTTAATCTTTCCATTTCAAAATGATCTAAAGACGGTAAGGTTTCAAAAAAAAGCACAGTTTTAAATATCCGAGTTATCTAATAGATAAATACATATATGTATTACCCCTTTTACAAACTCATTTATATATACTTTACTCTGAATACCTCCCATAGATACCTACGTCTGAATACCAAATTTCAAATTCATGTGACTTATGGTTCCCAATTTATGGCTGATTAAAAATTCCACGCCTACGAGATTTGCCACGCCCCTTTTATAAACTCATTCATATACACCTTACTATAAGCACTTACCATAGATATGTCTGCATACCAAATTTAAATTTCATGCGACTTATGGTTTTGAAGTTATAGCTGATAAAATTTTCCACGCCTATAGGATTTGCTATGCCATCTTTTACAAACTCATTTATATTTATCTTTTTATAAGCATCTACCATAGCTATACCTGCATACCAAGTTCGTGCGACTTATGGTTCCGAAGTTATACCTGATAAAAAATTTCACGATGTGCCACGCACCCTTTTACAAACTCGCTTATATATACCCTCGTATAAGCACTTACCATTGATATGTCTGCATACCAAATTTCAAGTTCGTGTGACTTATGGTTCCGAAGTTATACCTGATAAAAAATTTCACGATGTGCCACGCACCCTTTTACAAACTCGCTTATATATACCCTCGTATAAGCACTTACCATTGATATGTCTGCATACCAAATTTCAAGTTCGTGTGACTTATGGTTCCGAAGTTATAGCTGTGCCACGCCCCCTTTTACAAACTCATTTATATATGCCTGCCTATAAGCATCTACCATTGACATGTCTGCGTACCAAGTTTCAAGTTCATGTGACTTATAGTCTGGAAGTTATGGCTGATTAAAAATTTCACGCCTATGGGAGGTGCCACGCCCCCTTGTCGCCCCCAATTTTTTCACCCTATTATAGGCCCAGGTGTCATGGCAATACTCTGACAAAATTTTGTTCGATTCTGTCCGTCCGTTTAGACTGCAACCTGGCACATACATACATACATACATGCATACTTTCACAAATATATAGTAGATTAAAGTCGGTTTTGTTTTTCCTTAAAAATTACTTGTATTAACCCACTAGCAGACCCGGCGAACTTCGTCCCGCCCAAAATTATTATATATTTTATTGAAACTTTTTGGTCCAACATTTTCACCAACAATTCACGTTTACGATTTTCATTGGCACATTTGTCTGCTAAGATTAAGGTTTGATGGTCATTTGCCGCTTTAAATAACCTAAAGAAAGTGTTATATCCGTTCTTGAAATTCTCCAGCTGTGCGGCATTTCATAGTACGGTTATTCGCAAAGCGAAATAAAATTTTTCCTCTTCACTCCCTGGCGGCAACAATGACCCGGTTCTATAGTGAATGTCCTGGAGGCTTTACAGTTTAGTTGGTGGCAATTTCAAAATGGGTGCGGATCATTGTTCTGCAGAAAT
>NW_016172589.1:10554-12905 GCF_001687245.7 Rhagoletis zephyria | reverse complement strand
ACTTTGCAAGTGTAGTACACAAATCTTCGTACAAATTTCGAGCCATTTGCATCTTATATTTTATTCTACTGGAATTCAATGGGCAACAAAACTGCATACTCAGTATCTAATTAAAAAACTCGAAATTTTTAGGAAAATTTGTTGAATCTTTTTTTTAAATTGCATAAATTTTTAAGGCAGTGGCTCTCGATTGTTACATTTGTACAGATTGGTATATTTTTATATTGNTAAATTGCATAAATTTTTAAGGCAGTGGCTCTCGTTTGTTACATTTGTACAGATTGGTATATTTTTATATTGGGCTATTGGCTACTAAGTACATTTTAAAATTTTTTTGTAGTCAAAAGATTGGTACAACAGCGATGTTCTATCGAAAAATTTCAACAAATTAATTTTCATGATTGGGATAAAGAAAAATATTTGGGATACGATTTGCACCAAATTTTGGCAAATACCCAATCGTGTGACACTGCCTTTAAACTTGTGTTTATACGGATGTTGTTAAAGAGTGAACTATAAAAAACTAACCAAAATTAAATAAAAACAAATATAATATTTTATAACTTGTGAAAGTTTGGTGCAGCTTTAATTTTTTCGACTATTGTACAATGTACATAAAAAGTGCGGTTTTTCCGGCTGGATTATCAAACCTTGTACATTTTAAGACATCTACCAAAATATTTCTGAAAAATAATAAGATTTACGTGAGCTCGACTGGTTTGAAAATACCTCTAAAATGGAGTTTTTTATAAATAAAAATAGTTATTTAAGGATTTTTTTGGAAAAAATCCTCCCAGATGAAAAAAGAGTTTAAGCTTAAAAAATCTACATAAAAATATTAAAAAATTGTATCAACGGAATCATAATAATAAGAATTTGATGCTGTTTTTTAACTTTTTTCAAAGGTTTGGGTAAGAAAAACTTGAATAACTGCTGCAACACTTTACCGATATAGACTTATGAGGTATCAGTGGAAAGGTGTTTTCTCACCTTTTTTATTTCTTTGCAAAACAAACTTATTCACGTCCCAAAGTTTTCTTTATCAAATGCCAACACATCTTAACTCAACATGGAATGACACGCGTTTATCTTAAAGAAAAGGGTGAGAAAATACCTTACCAATGATACCTCATAAGTTTAAATTGGTAGGGTTTTTGGCTGAGTTATTCAAGTTTTTTTGAACCAGTCTTTGATAAAAGTTCAAAAACAGCATCGAAAATCTCATTATTATGATTCCGTAGAAATTTTTTTTAAAATATTTTTATACAAATTTTTTAAGCTTAAACTGTTTAGTAATCTGAAGGAATTGTTTTCAAAAAAATTAAAAAAAAAACTGTTTTTTTTAATAAAAAACTCAATTTTTGGAGATATTTTCAAATCTGTCCAGCTCACGTACATCTTATTATTTTTCAGAAATATTTTGGTAGAAGTCTTAAAATATAATAGATTTCATAATTCCAGTGGAAGAATAGTACCGATTTTTTCTTGTATGGGGAATGATGCAGTCTACTGTACATAAGTTGACTATGATTACTGGGCCGAGCTATCATAGTAGCACAATGCCACTAAGTACATTTTAAAATTTTCAGGCAAAAGCCTCATGCGATTATCGATTATATTTTTTTGTTTGTGTGAAATATTTTATTTTTATCAGCATTTTTCTTTTAATCAAAATGTGTTGAAATAAAAAAATTGACGTAAATCTTAATATTTTTGCGCGATATTTTGGTGGAAGTCTTAAAATATGATAGATTTCATAATTCCAGTGGAAGAATAGTACCGATTTTTCTTGTATGGGGAATGATGCAGTCTACTGTACATAAGTTGACTATGATTACTGGGCCGAGCTATCATAGTAGCACAATGCCACTAAGTACATTTTAAAATTTTCAGGCAAAAGCCTCATGCGATTATCGATTATATTTTTTTGTTTGTGTGAAATATTTTATTTTTATCAGCATTTTTCTTTTAATCAAAATGTGTTGAAATAAAATTGATAGTAACAAAAATATTTTGTCAGAAAGCACCCCTCCCCCCGAAAAAAAATCCTGGCTACGGCCCTACTCCTGCATTTAGTTTAGAAATGGAGTTTTTTAAAACTCTTGCGTTTGATATCCTTATTGTAATCACTCATTAAAGTTATTAAATAATTAAACAGTTGGCAGCCCTCATCCACAAATTTTCAAAGTGAAACTTTCTTAAACCTATTTTTTTACGCCTTCGTGTACACATTTTTAGACTACAACCAACCTCGCCTGATACCCATATTGTGATACGTATTCCTGTTACCTAACTCCCATGTTCATGTTCAATTGAATTTTTTAAACAGATGGCAACCCTCCCACATGTTG
>NW_016172589.1:0-10421 GCF_001687245.7 Rhagoletis zephyria | reverse complement strand
AAACCTTCTCCCAATTCTCAAATTCTCAAAATTTCGTCAAAATCGGTCCAGAGGTTTTTGAGTAAATGAGTTACACCACTTTTGCAACTTTACTTTACATAAATACGTATAAGAAATACTCACTTCTCATTGACAATCTTTAAAGCTATAAATAATGTTGTATGGGCGGTCAAGGTGGGCGTGGCCCGATAGTCCACAATTTGGTCATATTCTTCTAAATGCCATGGCGATTGACTTCACCAAATTTCAACTTCGAAGCTGAATTAGTTCATTTGTGCCAGACAAATTGAATTAGGCCAAGTGTGTACTGGTGAAAGGAGTAAAATTTAAATGCAAAATTTAATAAAAATTAAAATTTAAATTAAATGTCAATTAAATTGCAATTAAAAAATTTCGTGAAATCGGCTGTAAGTGTACCAATTCAGTTAAGAAAAATGTGGGACGTAAATAATATTCGTCTTGAAATAAACGTCCCGAGAGACGAAAAAAAAATAAAAAGCCAATATAATTATTATGAGAAGACGTAAATCATATTCGTCTTGAAATAAACGTCCCGAGAGACGAAAAAAATAAAAAGCCCATATAATTATTATAAGAAGAAGTAAATAATATTCGTCTTGAAATAAACGTCCCGAGAGACGAAAAAAATAAAAAAGCCCATATAATTATTATGAGAAGACATAAATAATATTCGTCTTGAAATAAACGTTCCGAGAGACGAAAAAAAAAATAAAAAGCCCATATAATTATTATGAGAAGACGTAAATAATATTCGTCTTGAAATAAACGTCCCGAGAGACGAAAAAAAAATAAAAAGCCCATATAATTATTATAAGAAGACGTAAATAATATTCGTCTTGAAATAAAAGTCCCGAGAGACGAAAAAATAAAAAAGCCCATATAATTATTATGAGAAGACGTAAATAATATTCGTCTTGAAATAAACGTCCCGAGACGAAAAAAAATAAAAAGCCCATATAATTATTATGAGAAGACGTAAATAATATTCGTCTTGAAATAATCGTCCCGCGAGACGAAAAAAGATATTTCTCGTAAATAATTATTATACAAGCATGAAAAATATTTTTTTTAAAACAAGGCGACGTTTTTGATCCTGAATATTAGGATAATAATTATTTTCGGTCTCTGCTCATTTTTAAGTAAATAGTACAACATACCGACGCGTGCAATACGATTTCGTTTTCCTTACTTTTTTGTTCAAAAGTTCCACACACATATTTTTTTTGCTTTAATTAAAATTTAATTTTGTAAAATATTGACGGTTACTGCACCGCTCCTGATTATTTATTATTTTCAAACGTCATTCTGGGTACATTGGCTGGTTGGTTTCCTCGTTCTATCATTATATATCTGCACTCTAATGTTGGCGGATGTACTTTCAACGTACTGCCAATATAGAAGTATTACATATATGTGTACATGCATATGTATAAATTCGGAAAATAATTAGAATAAATTAAAATATTTTATGTTAATAACTATCATTTTCAAATTATACCATTTAAAATATGAAGAATGTCCGTTTAAAATGTTTTTCCCTACATTTTCTTGAAATAACTAAAAACGTATATGTATTTATTACCATTGAGCCAAAATTTCAATTTAAACTTCAACTCAGCACGGGTTATCGTCATACTTAAAGGAAGAATATGGAAGTTATACAAGTATGTATATCAAATTTTTAAAAGAAGTTTCTGAGGTATCCTAATGTATACGTGTGCAACAACAGCCATTTCACACTTTCACTTAGTTTTATAATCGCTGGACGCGAATCATAGACCCATTCAAGCGCACCTTCCAAGCCAACCATACATAGTATACATACATTCAAGCTCACAAGCATAACTTTGTTAATATTTAATGAGACGGCTTGTTTGCCCGTCTAACAGTCTCACTAGTTGCTTATCGCCTGATGTGCAATGCACTTTTTCTGCAATGACTGCGTGGCCAATATTGAATCTTCTCCGCCCACCTGCTTCAGATTGATGGAATTAGACGATCGCTGGACGAACGCATTCGCTTTGGTCAGATCAGTTTGTAGCTAAACGTATCATGAAAGTAGGGGTAGATTTAAGTATTTGTGTACATACTTACATATGTACATATGCAAGTGCATACATAAGTACGTGAATTGCGACACCAGAGTTCCAGTATTTTTATAATCGTAGTGTAGCGAATAGTCACGTAATTTCACAGCACATTGCACAAATGGAAATTGCATTACTTCATTCAATTTCGCTGAAACAAGTTTTTTTTTAAAGTGATTGATGTAATTTCCAATACTGAGCGAGTAAATTTTAAAAACTAACTTGTATGTGACAAGTTCATATCGTCGTTTAAAGTACAAAACCACGTATCAAGATAATGCAAAACCGCGTATGTGAAGTTGCATCAATTATTTTCTAGAGGATAAAAACACTCATATATGAAATTGGTTCCCTTTTTTATAAATTTTTATAAAGCAATCGCATTTCTGGCTAGTATATTTCAAGACGAATGGGTAAGGATTGAGCCAAGAGCTTGTGCGAGCAAATCCAAGTTTTGGCAGCAAATGTCAGTTACGGGGTTTTGCAGAATGACGATACGCGGTTTTATACTTTAAACGACGATACGTACATATAAATAAAATTAGAATATCAATTAAAGTTTATTACAGAGATAGATAATGAACACTTACTCAATTAGGATTGGCAGATTTTTTTCTCAAAACTCAGTATTTTCGGATTTTCCAGCGCAAAGAAATCAGTACGTTTCCGTACGTTTTTTAGATGCAAAAATTTGACAATTCACTGCTAGTTTTATTAAACACACATTCTAATATATTTTTACATATTTAGGTACATACTAGAGGTAAAAGCCGCCGAGTTACGAAAAAATCGGCGCGGCGGCGGCGTTCGGCGCCTATGCAATTTTGTACAAAATTTTCTTGAAATGCATCGCTTCAAGGAACTACTACTACAGGATATATAACAATTTTTTTCAATACCACAAAAATATTCTTTTTTTACATATTACTACAACAACAAGAAAGTTGACACACACCAAAAAACTTTAACGATAATATCTCAGAAAAAGTTTTAACAGAAGTGCCCTTATTGCATCTAACTCCTCGATTATTGGAGATAAAACAAAAACAAATTGATGTTCTTGTGTATTTTTTCTTTAATAAAGAGTTGAATATTTTTTAAACAGATTTTAAATAAGTAAGTTATTTTATTGCGGGTTCCCACAGACGTATACAAGTTCTAGGTGGCTGTGTGAAAACTATGTTAGCATTCACAAGTGGTGGGCAAACCCCAGAAAGGTTTTGCTCCATCGCATCGCCTACGTTTCATACGGCTTATTCTTGACTAAGTCAAGAAAATTGGCTTAACTAAGTTAAGTTGAGTTGGAGAAACCAGCCCATAATGTATGTAAGCTGATATCATAGCAATCATAGCAACGGGTATGGATGTATACAGCTGTGTCACCATATGGTGGCCTGCGCTAAACCATATTTCGTCCTGTTTAGACAACAAACTTCCCATAAGAATCCCAGAAAGGCACGAATGAGAAGGGGCCACAGACGTATACCCCGGGTCGACGGCTATATATACAGATGGTTCCAAGCTAAACGAAAGAGTGGGAAGTGGAATTCACTCCGCTGAACTCGCAACAATTGATGTAAGGGGATCCATAGCACTCGGCTGGACCGCTCTTCTCTCAGATTAGTAGTCAAGCACGCACAGAAAAAAGCTGTGAAACACCACCAACAATTTTTGCCGCAGTTGCAGAAACGAGAAAGAAGTATAGCTGGAAAACAATCGATGTTCGTGAGCATCGATGCTTTCGATGTTTTCAAAGCAAAACAACGATTTACTATGGATGTTTCCCCAGTAATGTTGGGGGTAGAATTTAAAAAAAAAAACAGTACATATTTTGCATATTTTCTCTAATAATAATGCATACTGGTAAAAGCAAAATTTTTGAAAAGCTTACCTCCAAAGGTGTTTTTAAATATATAAACATAAATGCACATGTGGTCTTAAAGGGAACAATTTTGAGTTTCGCTAGATATTTGCGAAAAACTTGACCAGTCTTAAATCTGAACTGGCATAAATTTAATAGTTGCGTGATTCCTCATTTGACCATTATGAAATGTAGAAACCATTACTTGAAACAACCAAAATATCAATATTTGGACAAACCTTCTGCAGAAAAAATTAAAATGAATATTTACTATAGAAAGTGCGAATTAGTTGCTGGCCAGGGGATTATTTAATTTGAGTTCCATAAAATATACATACGTAAAATTATTTCTTTGTCTACACAATCATTAATTTATTAACTACTATACAAGATTTCGCGAAAATCAAACATTTGATGGATTCATTAATAGAGCCGAAAATGTGTAATATTCCTAAAATATTTTCTAACAAATGATATATGTATTTATGAAATTGGGAAACATCGATACTATCGACAGTGGCATCTATTGCTTTTCAGCTCTAGAAAGAAGTGAAGCCACCACTGTCCCGCCCTAGCCAAAACGTGCAACCACTTCTTCAACGAGAACTTTTTAAATTGCTGATCCGACGAAAACTCAACTAATATTCTATGCTTTATAAAACGCACATTTGCCACACACAACCACTAAAATTGGACCGCAATGGCTATTAACGATAGATAACAGACAACTGGTATAGTTGTTGGCTTCATAACGCAACATCCGGCAAACCAATGAGGCTCGTTAATACGAGTACAGATAACCATCTTCTACAACTAGTTATTACTGCAGCGGAAGTTTTTCAGAGTCCAAAAAACAACAGTTAGTTCACCAAACACGTCACATTTCCTAACACTAAATGGATATCAATAATGTTGAAAATATTTACAAGCCGGTTATTACAGGTAGTTATAACAACTTGACCGAAAGATGTGGCTGCACAACAATAATGTTTAATCCATTTTCTTTTGGACAAGCACTTCTTTTGATTTATTTTTAAAATCCTATGTTAAATAGTGAAATATCAGTTACGTTAAGTTTGCTCAATTACGACAATCTTGAACTTGATTTATGTTTAAATTAAGTTATTAGTTTTCGTTGTGTTAACACTATGTATTAGGCTATGTATTTTTTTAGCTATTCATGGTCAGTTGGCATTATGATTTATTCAATGGGCCAAAGTGTCAATGGCACCAGCTGGAATCGATGGTGCATAATGCATCATGAGCTATGCACACCCGTAGTCTAGAGAAAGAAGTATGATGAGGAGATATGGTGACCTCAGAAATAGCAGCTATAACTTCTATCGCTTAGACTTTGTTGCCTTTTCCATTGTTCCAAAAATAAACAAAATCGTGGTACAAAGCTCAATAACACTATTGAGTAAATTATGTCCCTTTGAAAGGGTCGCAAGGCGAAATACCAAAATAATCCAATGTCATTGAAATTGACATTATGTCCATTTCACTGAACTTGGCTCTAAAAGCAGTGTCACACGATTGGGCCTTTGCTCAAAATTTTGTGCAAATCGTATACTAGTCGTGTGAATGCGCAAATATTTTTCTTTATCCCAATCAAGAAAAATAATTTGTTCGAATTTTTAATATAAGTTCGCTGTATTGTTCTAATCGTGTGACTGCAAAAAAATGGGCGTACCACATGGATTTAGGTTATTTTATTTACAGTAATATAGCCAAAAAATTCATATTTATATACATATATGTATGTACCCACCATGCAAAACATGAGAAATATGCAACAATCGTCAATGGCAACAAATTGGCTACTCACCGCTTTATCAAAAATTCCCAAACTTATAAATTTGGCGTCAACAGTATTGTTCAAAAGCATCTAAATTATGCCCAAAGATAGGATTGAAACTAAATACAATAAAAAAACTTTTTAATACACCACGCTTTTATAAATAAGGAAAAAATACTTTTCTGCAGCTTTTTAAGATGTGCAACAAGCATTTGACAGAGTTTGGTACCTCGGACTTCTTTTCAAAAAAAAAACAAAAACTTAGCGGTTTAGGTCCCGTACTGTATACTATATTTACATCGGACATGTCCACAACAGAAGAAGTAGAAGTGGCGACTTTTGCTGATGATACAGCATTTATCGCTTCTAGCGAGTCTCCTGTAGAAGCCTCCTCTTTACTACAAAGTCAACTTCTCATTCTAGGATCTTGGCTTAATAAATAACTAAAGTTAACCCTGAAAAGTTTACCTATGTCACCTTTACAATGAGAAGAGAGCAAGGTCCTGCTGTATTCTTAAATAGTAACCAAATTCCCACGAGTGACAAGGTCAAATATTTAGGTATGCATCTTGAGGGACGTCTTACTTGGAAAACCCACATTAAGGCTAAGCATCAGTAGTCCAATGTGGAGATCCTGCAACTTTACCAATCAAAAACATTGCGAGCTCTTGTTAATGCCCCTTGGTTTGTTACCAATGAAGCTATTCACAAGGACCTAGGTATTCCTTTTATAAAGAACGAAATCCCAAACTTTAGCAATAGATATCTTGCACGTTTATCCAACCATATAAATCCAACTACTATTTGTTTATTAGACACAACCTATGAAATTATACGCTTAAAGCGCAATCATATCTTAGACTTGCCATTCCTGTAATAATGTTGACTACCGATATTATGAACATTAAGCTTAAGGAAGTTAAGCTAATGTTATTAAGTTAAGCTATTAAGATAAGTTCTACAATGAAGCTAAGCAACTTTGGAGTACATGTAAAATTTGATCATTTAAAAACCAAATGTATGGGTAAAAAATTTTGTAATTCCTTATGTAGCTCTGCACGTGTGCGAAACTACCGCTGTTATAAGATCTAATTTGCTGAATGTCTTTGTGTAAGATAGATTGCAAATAAAAAGGATATGAAAAAAGCGAATGCGAATGTTAAAATTAATGCAGAATCTCCGCGGTTGCGAATGCGAATGTTCGCAACAACCCTGGTATGTATGTACACATGTGTATTGATGCTTTTGAGTTACCGCTTCAGACGCCGGCAAAAAGTAGATAACCGCATGTTATCGGTTGGTTTTATGTGGCACCCAAATGGCTAAGACCGACAAATAACAAGTAAATCAACTGGTAGTCGTTGGCGTTATAGCGCAACATCCGGCAAATCACTGCGGCTCGTCAAGAGTTAATACGAGTTTATCCATCTTCTACAACCAGTTATGACTGTAGCGGCACTTTTGCAGCGCCAACAAACGCATCAGCGGCACTTACATTGTGGTATGTATGTATTTATGTTCATACATCGGAAGAAAATTTATATCCATGTATAGCAGGCGGAAGACCCATTTTTGCGTAACAGTGTTTTCTGCAATTATGCAAAGCCTACCAAATAAGCTCAACATATACACGAAATGCTTGACATCCATGTCCGTTGCAAAGTGCAACAAACAACAGTTTGTTCGTCGAAAAACCGCACATTTTGTAACTCTAAATTGATATCAGCCATGTTTAAAATATTTTCAAGCGGGTTATAGCAGGTAGTTATAACAACTCTACCGAAATATGTGGCTGGAATATAATAATATTTTATCAATTTTCTTTTGTAAAAGAAGTTATTTTTAATATTTTTATTGAGCTTTGTACCATGACTATATTTATTAGGAAAAATGGAAAAAGCAACAAAGTCTAAGCGGTAGAAGTTATAGCTGTTATTTCGGAGATCACCACATCTCCTCATCAGACTCTTTGTTCTAGACTGCAGGAGGGACTGAACCCGCATCATCGATAATCGTGGTACAAAGTTCAATAAAAATATGCTCACTAACGACAATCTTGAATTCAATTTATGTTCACATGAAATTATTTGTTTGCATTTTGTTAATACTAGTATCGGCCAAAAGAATCGGCATCGGCCGTTTTTGGCCGTTTCTGGAATGAGGTTATCTTATCTACTTATTTGATTATGTTTTTCTTTTGTTATTGTAAAAGTTTATAAAAGCATTTGTTCTTGAAATTAATTTATATTCAGGATTTAAAGGCCCGAAGCATCGGACTATTATTTGCCGATTAAATCCTGAATATATCGAGCCCTAACCGCCAAAATAACGTAAGCGACATTTTTTTCAAATTTTTCTTTTTGATGCAGAAATNGGTCGCAAGGCGAAATACCAAAATAATCCAATGTCATTGAAATTGACATTATGTCCATTTCACTGAACTTGGCTCTAAAAGCAGTGTCACACGATTGGGCCTTTGCTCAAAATTTTGTGCAAATCGTATACTAGTCGTGTGAATGCGCAAATATTTTTCTTTATCCCAATCAAGAAAAATAATTTGTTCGAATTTTTAATATAAGTTCGCTGTATTGTTCTAATCGTGTGACTGCAAAAAAATGGGCGTACCACATGGATTTAGGTTATTTTATTTACAGTAATATAGCCAAAAAATTCATATTTATATACATATATGTATGTACCCACCATGCAAAACATGAGAAATATGCAACAATCGTCAATGGCAACAAATTGGCTACTCACCGCTTTATCAAAAATTCCCAAACTTATAAATTTGGCGTCAACAGTATTGTTCAAAAGCATCTAAATTATGCCCAAAGATAGGATTGAAACTAAATACAATAAAAAAACTTTTTAATACACCACGCTTTTATAAATAAGGAAAAAATACTTTTCTGCAGCTTTTTAAGATGTGCAACAAGCATTTGACAGAGTTTGGTACCTCGGACTTCTTTTCAAAAAAAAAACAAAAACTTAGCGGTTTAGGTCCCGTACTGTATACTATATTTACATCGGACATGTCCACAACAGAAGAAGTAGAAGTGGCGACTTTTGCTGATGATACAGCATTTATCGCTTCTAGCGAGTCTCCTGTAGAAGCCTCCTCTTTACTACAAAGTCAACTTCTCATTCTAGGATCTTGGCTTAATAAATAACTAAAGTTAACCCTGAAAAGTTTACCTATGTCACCTTTACAATGAGAAGAGAGCAAGGTCCTGCTGTATTCTTAAATAGTAACCAAATTCCCACGAGTGACAAGGTCAAATATTTAGGTATGCATCTTGAGGGACGTCTTACTTGGAAAACCCACATTAAGGCTAAGCATCAGTAGTCCAATGTGGAGATCCTGCAACTTTACCAATCAAAAACATTGCGAGCTCTTGTTAATGCCCCTTGGTTTGTTACCAATGAAGCTATTCACAAGGACCTAGGTATTCCTTTTATAAAGAACGAAATCCCAAACTTTAGCAATAGATATCTTGCACGTTTATCCAACCATATAAATCCAACTACTATTTGTTTATTAGACACAACCTATGAAATTATACGCTTAAAGCGCAATCATATCTTAGACTTGCCATTCCTGTAATAATGTTGACTACCGATATTATGAACATTAAGCTTAAGGAAGTTAAGCTAATGTTATTAAGTTAAGCTATTAAGATAAGTTCTACAATGAAGCTAAGCAACTTTGGAGTACATGTAAAATTTGATCATTTAAAAACCAAATGTATGGGTAAAAAATTTTGTAATTCCTTATGTAGCTCTGCACGTGTGCGAAACTACCGCTGTTATAAGATCTAATTTGCTGAATGTCTTTGTGTAAGATAGATTGCAAATAAAAAGGATATGAAAAAAGCGAATGCGAATGTTAAAATTAATGCAGAATCTCCGCGGTTGCGAATGCGAATGTTCGCAACAACCCTGGTATGTATGTACACATGTGTATTGATGCTTTTGAGTTACCGCTTCAGACGCCGGCAAAAAGTAGATAACCGCATGTTATCGGTTGGTTTTATGTGGCACCCAAATGGCTAAGACCGACAAATAACAAGTAAATCAACTGGTAGTCGTTGGCGTTATAGCGCAACATCCGGCAAATCACTGCGGCTCGTCAAGAGTTAATACGAGTTTATCCATCTTCTACAACCAGTTATGACTGTAGCGGCACTTTTGCAGCGCCAACAAACGCATCAGCGGCACTTACATTGTGGTATGTATGTATTTATGTTCATACATCGGAAGAAAATTTATATCCATGTATAGCAGGCGGAAGACCCATTTTTGCGTAACAGTGTTTTCTGCAATTATGCAAAGCCTACCAAATAAGCTCAACATATACACGAAATGCTTGACATCCATGTCCGTTGCAAAGTGCAACAAACAACAGTTTGTTCGTCGAAAAACCGCACATTTTGTAACTCTAAATTGATATCAGCCATGTTTAAAATATTTTCAAGCGGGTTATAGCAGGTAGTTATAACAACTCTACCGAAATATGTGGCTGGAATATAATAATATTTTATCAATTTTCTTTTGTAAAAGAAGTTATTTTTAATATTTTTATTGAGCTTTGTACCATGACTATATTTATTAGGAAAAATGGAAAAAGCAACAAAGTCTAAGCGGTAGAAGT
>NW_016172588.1:0-12906 GCF_001687245.7 Rhagoletis zephyria | reverse complement strand
ATATAGCATCGATGTAGGGATTGAGGCTTAGGAAATCTGCTGTAAAAAAGGGCTTCCTACATTTAAGGACCACCCTAATGTACATATATGTAAATATGCACATGTGCTTGTATCTACATACGTCAAAATTTACGGTTCCTTGTGTGTATAGTAAATTAAATTATGCAATTTCATGAACATTTTGCATGCCCGATCGGTGACACAATGAATTCTTTCGAAATTTTTGGCATTTTGTATCGAGTAGCGACAACCGATTAATAGAAATTTTATGCAGCAAGTGCTTTGAAGTCAAATTTGTTGACCTTTGTTTAATATAAGTCCACACGAATGGCAACACAAATTTTATGTACGCCAGAGACGGGTGAATGAAACTTAATGCCTTTTTCGAAAACATTTTAAGTACGGTAAACAGTGTGACGGTAATTTTAGTTGCTCACTCAAACTTCGAACGCAAATTTTTATAAAAGCTACTGAACTCTAAAAGGAGTTTGCTCCGCCGCTTTCCATATTTTTACCGAAAGTTCATTTTTCTACAATTTCGGCCGAAACCTCGAATACTTTCATGAAATAATTTGTATAAATCTCTTTTAAATATAATTTTGTCTTTAGAGACCTATGTGCGTAAATAAAAAATTAATCTGGAAAGTTTGAATCATGATACAATAATTTTTAGATGGTAGTTTCACTTGAAAATTTTTGACATAAACCGTGTCTGTGACAAACACGCAATGTGGCCACTGCTACGATATAGAGCTTGGGGATTATCGCTTGTTATTTTAGATATTTTATAACAGAACATGTAAAGATTTATATGTTTCATAACTGATCACTTAATTTTTAATATAAATATACGTATTTTATACATACATTTTTGCCACTGCTAATCACATGAATAAAAATCATAAAAATGAAAATATAACAGCAATATTTCTTGTTTATAATGGATTAGATCCATCGCACACCACGGACTTTATCGGCCGCCAATTTAGATGTACTCGCTAGTCTTTCCATTGCACCCAGTGTTGCCGCCGCTCAAAGAACTTTCTAACCAAGCTTAGACGAAAAAGTTACCAAATGTAAGGAAAAATAAAAAAAAGGAAAAAATTGCCGCTGTGGTGTAGTGGTAAGCAGCGGCTTCCACTCCGCAGCACCTGGGTTCAAGCCCTGGTAAAAGCAACATCGCAAAAAAAATCTAGAAAAAATTTTTTTTCTTAACAGCGGTCGTCCCTCGGCAGATAATGGCAAACCTCCGAGTGCATTTCTGCCATGAAAAATAGCTGCTCATAAAAATACAATCGCCGTTCGGAGTCGGCGTAAAACTGTAGGTTCCTCCGCTTTGTGTGACAACATCAAGGCGCACGCCACAAGTTGGAGGAGAAACTCGGCCAAACACTAACATATGTATGTATGTGCCAATCTGTTATTATTATTAATTAAAAATTGGACTGTATTCAACTATATCGTCGCTCAGCGCGAAGTACCTCGTATACGCCAAACGCAGTAAATAAATTTTACAAAAGCGCGAAAATCGATTTTTTCAGAACTGTGGAATGGTATTTCCCTTGAACCTACTTGCTATAAGATTATTATTATAAATCTTAACATAAATTAATAAAGTAAGCAGTAATGGAAAAATAATTACCAAATCCCTTTTTTATTGTACATACATTACGTGGTATACGAGGTATTTATATATGTACTATCTGAGTATGTATTCATTTGAAGTAGTCTTTAGCCGACCATGTATATTATGTATTTTGTATATTATAAAACAAATACATACATATGTAAGTAATATTAATACAATGACTCCAAATATTCTCACTTGGTTTCACTGCTGGGGCTGCCACTGCTGCTGCTACTCTTCTCAACCTGGACAGGTCTAGCTGGCCTATGTCTTATAACGAACCTAATTTAAAAGTTTTTTGGAAATACATATTATACAAAATAAAACCAAAATTGTGTATTTTTTTCTCACTTATCCATAGAACTGAGCCCGTACAAATTAACTTGAAACACCAATTTTGCGCGGAATTATAATAATTTTAGCGACTTCTTAATGACTCTCGTATTATTCAAATGTCATTTCAGGTACATACTATGTAGGTTTGTGCAAAGAATATAGAAATGGTGTAACTGCGGGGCCGTTTCAAAAACTTGGCGATTAAGTCAACGCGATTTATCAAAGACATGAACCGATAATAGTTGCACTCTCGAACTTTTACATGTTCTTTTCCATATGTAAACACATGATTATTATCGGAATAAGTAAAATCTTGAGTTGCCATTTTAGTAGTAATAACTTTAGTTAAATAACCATATTGAGCACAATAAATGTATTTGTTTATACTATTTTTCAAAGATTTAATTATTGTATGTATACAAAAATTAGAAACTACAGTAAATGTTAAAAATAACCAAAATGAGAAAGATCTTAACAACTTCACAGGCAAGAAAAAAATAACCAAAATTGGTTAAAAGTAACCAAAACGGCAACACTGATTGCACCACAACTTATTGGTCAGAGCGATTAAGCTGGTGTAATGTGCGCACCTCCATACATCTTCATGTACATATTTCAAGCGAGCCCTATCATTTAAATAGGCGGCCGATAAAGTCTGTGGTGTGCGGTGGCTCTTATAGCTGTGTCCTTACATCTATTCCGTGTGTTGCAATATCCACGAAAGCAGCAGTTAATTTTTTATGAAGAAAATTATTACAAAATATTCGAAAATTTCTCTACTTATATGTTTGGCTTTTCTTTGTTTTATTTTTCCAACGTCAGAAGCTGGATTTTTTTTTTTGAAAATGTTGGTACAACAAAAAATACGAAACACGTTTTCTGTCAGATAGCTAACATGGCGGATAAGAAGAAGAAGTGAAACTACCTTCTAAAAATTATTGTATCACGGTTTGAATTTAAATATTTTTATCCCTAAACTTCTAAAACTTGTTTAGGAGAAAATTTATGGAAAAACAAATATAAATAGAAGTTATATTATGTCCACACGGCAATGAAAACAAGTTGTTTATGACTCATTCGTGATATTACTTGAAAACATGTTAAAAGTACGTGTTTTCGCACTGCAAAAACTGTCAAACTTTATTATGAACCAATCATAATAACCTCGAAAACAGTTAAAATTTCGCTGTGTTTTCATAAGCATCTCTGTGTTCGATAACTTTTTGTCAAAACAAAATCGATGGTTTGCCGTCACTAGTTGAAAAAAAGAATAAGAACAATAATAAGAAAAAATCTGGATGGAGAAGAAAAAAAGAAATATTTATAAAAAGCGAACTGCTTGGTGCGCACAAAGCGAAGCTTTTCTTTTGGAGCTCTGGGAGGCAAAGTCGGTGCAGCTGCGCAGTGTTCGGAAAAATTCCCATATATTGGAGGAGATGGCCGGTGAGTTAAGGAGTGCAGGTTATGCTATTTCATCAAAGGAAATTAAAACAAAAATGCATAACCTGACCACGAAATACAGGTAATTTTGGTTTACAAAGATAAAAAGTAGTATACTAAACTTTATCCTATACTTTAATAGAAATGAGAAAGCGAAAATAGGCCCATCAGGTGGCTCACCATCCGATTGGCCTCTGTATACCCATATGAATGCTATTTTTGGCAGTTATAAAAGTTACAATGTTGAGAAAATGGTGGAAGACAGCATTATAGGTGGGCATATTGAATTTATTAACCTAAATGATATTTGTACATTTGGCGGTTGTATAATACATATGTATATATATACATACATATTTACAGATTGTGACGGCATCCAAAGTTCCTCTATCTCACAATTTATTGAGTCGGAAACAGATTTTGATGATGAAATTTCGTTTCTGTCGGATATGTCCAATGCTGTCGAATCTCAGGAACTCATGGTAGCGTCTTCAATAATGCCGTCTGCAGCTGAATCCGGTTGCATTACCGATTCCGTGCCAATTGAAATATCACCACCGCCAACCCCGTCAACATCACGAGCAGCTAAAAAGAAGTTGAACGTACAAAAGCAAATATTAGTGCATATGGATAATATGGAAAAAGAGTTCAATGAAACAAAAGTGGAATTAGTAAATACAAACAAAATGATGATAGAAAAAAGTGGTAAAATGATTGAACTTGAGGCTGAAAAAAATGAAATGCTCAAATCATATGTAAACGATATGTCGCAAATAAAAGACGCGTTGCTTTACTTTTTAAACAACCAGAAATAAAATTCCTAAGAGAATTCGAAAATTAAATTTGTCGTATAAAAATTGATTGAAATCGTTTAAGTTAATAAAATTTTATAAATTACTTACAAAAGTGTAAAGAAAGTGCTTGGCGTATTTCTTCTGCCTTACTGTTATAGTCGAAACTTACTGCAGTTTCAGGACATTGGCGTCTTTTTTCTAGTTCTTGTGCAGCAGTTATCCATTTGTCGTTAACTTGGTCGTTATTTTAATTTAAAAAGTTATGAAGCGCACAGCTTGCTTTAATAATTAAATTAGCATTACCCATTTGGTTGTCGATACCTTTGCCAATGCGGCGGAAACGAGCTTTTAGCTGACCGAACGCATTCTCGACCACCCTCCGTGATTTCGATAAAACATAATTGAAATGTTTTTGTTCGGAGGTTTGTGAAAGGTGAAATGGGTATGGTTTCATAAGGGAATCCGAAAACCTAAAAGCAGAGTCACCTATAATAACAATAGGAATGTTGACGTTCGAGATTTTTTTTTGTCATATCATTGAGTAGGCGGCATTCCTGCAGTTGTTGCTTGAGGGTTGATTTTTCATAAATTTGGGAGTCGTTGCAACGACCTGGAGCTCCAACATTTATGTAAATGAAACGACACCTGCAATATCAATTCGTGTAAGATTAGTAGATATGATACTTTTCACCTTCTATGATATTAAAACTTACCTGGCGTCTACCAATGCTAATAATACGGTTGAGTACCACCCTTTATAGTTATGATAATCGATCGCATCTTCAGTAGAAGGGTGTATTTCAATATGGCAACCATCTAATTGGTATGTTTTTATTTGCATTGCCTCAAGGGTTCCACTAGGTTCAATAACTTACCAATCGCGCCCAGGCATTGTGGAAAGCCAAGAATTTCGAAACCTTTTACATACTCATTTATCTTTTCGGAGCTTAATGGGAAGTTTTTTAAATAAAGAGGCCAAAAAAACCTCCAAATTTCTTTGCAGAACTCAACTAATACTAACCCAACAGTGGATTTACCGACACCGAATAAATTCGCAATGCTTCGGTATTCTGCAGAAGATCCTAGGGCATACAATGCGATCGCCACTCTTTTTTCCAGTGGAATAGCCTTGCGCATATTTGTGTCTCTTCTTTGTAAACTTTTAACCATTTTACATACTATGTTGAAGGATTTCCTGTCCATTCGAAAATTTGCTTTAAAAAACGCATTTCCGTTACGTTGGCAATCCCATTCCCAGAAAGACTGAGTACGATTCTATAAAGAAAAAGCTATTCATTAATTTAAATTTTGAAGAGTATTATCCACTTACTTTAGTCCAACAAGATCTGAGTTCCAACCGCACTGAGATTGCTGCTTCCATCAGCATTGACTGCCGTTTTTTCAAATATGAAATTTTTAGCATTAAATACAGCATTTGTTTTTGAAAATACAAAATTTGCTTATTCGCGTTGCCCAAAACTGCATTTATGAATATAATCGCATCCAGGAGTTTTATTAAAAGAAAAATAAGTTTAATAAGTTGCATTTTGGTTGCTTTATTTCACTTGGAGCAATAGAGAAATGTCAACGAAAACGCGTTAGTAAAAACGACGAATGCCGTTTGGACGGTTATGTTTAATATTGAAAACATCTCCTGAAAACAACTTGTTTTCATTGCCGTGTGGACATAATATTAGAGACGTAACCATAGAGAGAAAGAAGCGTAAATCAAATTTCTATAATGAAATTGTAAAAGCACTAATGAAAACGCCCAAAAAAGGGAATATAATTTCTAATAGGTTAAGTTAGGAGGTTAGGTTTGCTTGGCTGGTTGATTAGATCTTACATAGACCAAGAGAAGAACTTAATCGTTATGCATTTTTAGCGAGTTTTAGCAAGTGTTTTGGTTTACAATTTACTTCAGTGAGAAGCAGAATACAACGCCGAGGTAGTTGGGTCCCGATCCCCAAGAACTCGAGAGTGCCACATGCCATGTATTCTGCACTCTGCATCAGTCCTAACCTAAATGCTTAAGATGGTGTCAGAGTGTGCCCTATATCCTTAGATAAAAACTACAATTATGAGTTCTTAATTTGAATTCTTAAGTTGAATTATCATCTGCAGAGTAATATTGGTTTGGAGATATTTTATTCAGTACACCTCTTTATTTAATAAATGAGCGTAAGATTCTCTATAACACTTTCAGTATTAACTGGATAGAATTTATAATCTAGCAGGTTTTGGTTTGAATGCAGTCCTTGCTACTCTCCGCACTTCGGGATGTAATTGGACCTCTAACAGTACATTGCAAATATGTCGGCAAAAGCCTAATAGTCTTACTTGATCACCAAAAATGTACATCCAATTTTTTTTTTGATATACCGAAGAGTAGAAGATGCCCATATAAGGTGCAACTGAAGTTTGTTAGATGTATTGCTTTTGCATAGCATTGAAGAAATGAAAAAATGGACACACACACAAAATGCCACGCCTTCTACACTAGGCGGCGGAAATGATAAATATTGTCCGATTTTATTATAATTCATATTGTATCACAATTTGAAACCGAAAGACTTTAATCTGAAGGATTGATTAACACGCCCAGTAGTCATAAGAAATCCATTTATAAGAGCCAAATTTTATTAAAATTGGATAACATCTAACAAATCTGCTCCCTAGTTCCGTAGGCGCGGAAGGTTGCCAGCCTATTCCATATTTTTATGTTTCTTTATTGCTAAACAAAAGTATTTCATAGCAAATGGCAATAAAATCTGAAGTCAATTACTACTTTTTTTGCCACAGTACGCAAGCGGACGCAGCTGAAATTGGTTTTATTTTTAATTTAAACTGCATTGTCAATTTTATTCTATCACGTAACTTAGTCTTAAAACATATACGTCCATTGTACCGTTTTTTATGTCCCTTTTAATCTGTTTTAAATCTGCACGATTTACGAATAAATGTCTTCATAACTAATTTTTGCAAAGGCGGGACAGAAATACAAAAAGTGTTCCACCATTTTATCCTCTTCGAGGCAGGGTGGTCAAATGGAGTTCTCATGTACGTCTATAACAGCCAGGAGTTTGTACCACATGATGTGACCGGTCAGCAGTCCAACAAATTTTCTGCAGTCCTATCTGCTCAGTGGGAGAAAAAAATAGACGGACCTTCTGAGATTGAAGAAAACATGAGTTTTGCTCACCTGCAGCCCCTGGACGCCTCCAAGTCGTTGAGCGAAATGTTGAACCAGTTTCTGATGGTGGCTTCGATGGCCGAAGGTGGGAGTGCTATAACTGATTGCGGACTTTGAAAAGTTGGCAAAACATATTTTTATTGTGAATCGTGTTTTCGGTGATTCATTACGGCTCATTTCTTTATGTTTATTTTATGAAAAACGTGAAATTTATTCAACAAACTCTGTAATGAAAATTCAAATAAAGATAAGTACTCCTTTTTTAAACAATAATTACCCATAATTGTTAAAAGTTCTATTACTTATATCACTCCTAAGTCAAGTCTATTTTGCTCTTAACTTCTTTCCGTTTTATTTTTTTGCATATACTTTTCAAAACCTTCCCATTCACCGACAAATATATATATTTTTTTTTAAATGAAAACCCATTTCCTTTAGATTAGAATAATATATATTTCATATTACTTTTATTTAGTTAATTTAGTTGGAAACCCCGTATTTATGGTACGATTTGATTCATATTGATAACGTGAATTACACAGATGGAAAGAAATAACTCCACAAAAAAATTTAACTTTTTGGTTATTTAACAAATGATAAAAGCTTCTTAAAAATTAACTTTTTTTTTGCTATTAACTAACAGGTAACTTATATGTACATCTGTCCCTTTTCAAGAAATGAAATGTTGGAGTTCTGGTGTCTCCCCAGTGGTACAGAAGTGAAATCTAACGTTTTCGTCTGAGTTTTTATATTGAAAATTTGGGTTTGATTTTCTTTTTTAATTTTATATATTTTTTTCTATAAGGCCATGAATTTCTCAAAAAGATAGTATTTTGATTGAAATTTATTGAATCATCCTAGATTTTGTTCAAAGTTTGAAATATTAATTGATTTTGTTTTGGTGATAGATAGGATGAACAATACTGGAAAATTAGCAAAAAGATTTAAACTTCAAAAACTTTGAGAATATGTTAAGTTATTATCTTGTTTTCTTCAACTAATTATCCTGTTTTTAGTCAAAATAAAGCTCAAATTCAATCACACCATAGCCACGACCTTGTAATAAAAATATATTTTTTTTTATAAAAGTAAAAATTTATGCTCATATATTTTTCTAATTACAAACCTGAGAAATTAAGCGTTATTACATAGTGAAATATCGTAGAATTTGTATCTTTAGAAATTACCCGTACATGGGACGTCGCGTGGTTATTGTTTGGACGAAATCGGTTAGGCGGGTACGAATACATATATTTCCTCAAAAGTGGACTTGGCCACGACATTTTAAAAAAAGTTTATTACAAAATAAATTTTTTTGAAAAGTTAAAGTTAAGTTAATAATTTTTTCTTTGAATAAATTTTCGAGATGTATTCAATTTACCGTTATTCAGCTTAAAAAAAAGTGGCTCCACGTAATCTCATATATGTATGTATGTAACTTAGAACCAATTGAACAATCTTAAAACAAAATGTGGCGTACATGGCGTATGAGTAACATTTTTTCCTGCTCATATTTCAAACAAAAAAGTCATCGCAGCATATTCATGTGAATACTCATTCCCTTTTTATTTATCCATCGCCTTTCTCCATTACTCCCAGAACCGACTTTAACGCAAATGAAAAAAAAAAAATCTCACTGAATCTATAATCTTTTTAATTTCTTCCCTGTTAAAGTTTGAATTTTATTGAATTGAAAATTGAATTATACTAAACAAATCGGAAGGTACAAACCTACGTATGATTCAGTTTGTTACAACAAAAGCATACAATACACATACGTTTTTGTGGTTTATTACAATCCTCTTTTTAAATCAATTATTCCAGTCACATCCACACCAACTGATTTTCACTACGAAATTACTTGTTATTATAACACTTGTAAATGCACATTACATAGCAAAAGTGTTATAAAGTCAAATGTACATATATGTACAAAAGTAAATTGTAATGTCATTTCCGGCATTTGCTGAAATTCAATTCTGCATTCGATTCGATATTGACCTTCGATTAAACAAAAATTTAATCTGTAATGTGCAAACGATTTTTACTCATTGATTTCCAAATGACTTTTTAATGCTTGTAAATCAACTGGTTTTTGTGTTAGCTGCAGAATTACAAATGTACATACGTGCATCTGGAAGTACATATGTATGTGCACATGCAGGTTCATCCATACATTAGAAGCTGATCCATCATCAGCAAGCGAACAGTCAGTGACAACCAGCATCCAGCATCCAGCATCCAGCGAGTATCTCCGGCAGCTCTACCTTGTAAACCTTTAACATTTGGGTAGACGTCATTGTCACTGTCAGTCAATTGTGCACTTGCAGCTGTCATTTAGACGATACCAACTTGCAGGGAAACACCACCCCACCATATCTATTGCCACAATGCTCTATGCCACACGTGCATGAATGTGTTGCACATGCCATTTAGGTATGTAGGTATGTGTACATCCGCCAAGTGTGCAGGTGTGTGTGAGTGCCACCCATTGACTCACTTATAACAAAGTGGAGTAGTATATTTCAATGGAATTTGAGGAGCGTACGAGTGATTGCGAGAGTATGTATATGTACATACATGCATACATGTGTGTTTACTCGTATGTTGCACATAACCAATAGAAAGGGACACACAGACAAAGTTTAGCGAAATTAGAGTCTGCCTACAATGCCACCGTAAAGACACATGCACACTTGCACATTTTTGCATTTGTGTTAGTCACAAAAAGTTATTTGAGCTGGTCGATATACCTTCATATGCATACAGCTATGTAGTATGTATGTATGTATGTATGTATGTATGTCATGAGAATACACAATTGAATCGTAATCAAATCAAACGCTGACACTAGTCAAGTTGATTGCAACCGAAACGTAAGCGGGCACACAGGCAACAGTTTAGAAACTTCAGTTATTGACACGTACGTAGATAGATGCTTGTATATGCAGCCTGCAGCATAACAAACTGGTTCAGAACTTGCGCTGAGCTAGCCTGAAAAGGGACGGTACTGGTTCTTCAGCTATCCCAACTCAATGCTTTCAATTGTCTTTATTTTTAACATGGCGATGTCCTACGAAGTGACAATTTTCGCCCTCTGCAGAACTTTTGAACTTGTTCTGAGTTGATTCTGGCTTAGAAGGTTCTGAGAAAGTTCATGTAACAACAGTTTCTAGATAGTTCAAAAAGGGTCATCTCGCGGCTAGAAAAAATGTGGTTAGTTTAGAGCTGGTTCTAAGAAGTATATTAAAGAGCCTTTTCTTTAAATAAGCACGCATACAATTTTGTAATTAAAAAATACTTCATTTTATGTTTAAATAGCTATTTGTTTTGTACTAATTTAGTTTTTTAGGCAAACTGTGCTTTAAAATTAGGAACAGTTATCGGTTATCAACTATTTCTTCATTTTCTAAAACTGTTATTCTTAAAAATAATTTATATTTGTTACATATAATGGGTATTTCCGGTTCACTTGTAATTAAAAATCTAAACTAAGTCTGAGAAAAAAGAGAATATAATATATATAATAATAACTTAGCGTTAAATTGTATTAAATTTATTGAAATGTAATAAATAGACTCTCCGGCATCGCATTAAGGACATATAGAACTTTGAATATTCACAATGGTTTTCATGCTAAATATTTTTCGTAAATTTTTTATTTAAGGATGGCTCATAAGTATTATAACATAAACATATAAATTCACGTTTCTAGCTGTGTTGGAAATTAGGTAGAATTCTAGAAACTGTTATAAAAACTTTAATATTTTAAATCAGAGTTGATAAGTATGCAGTTCCATAGTATAATTAATCGCGCTGACTTTTTAATGCCTGCTCTTGAAGTTTGCAGCACAGTTAGGAATTTGAATTTAATTGGTTTATGGAGTATGAGAGAGTACTTAAATATAAACTTAACGAAAAATATTTAAAATGAAAAATCATTGGAAATTAAAAAAAAAAAATCGCTGCATAACTACACATTTCGGGTGCTCAGTGATATATTTGCGTATGTATAGTATCGGTCATATCAATAGCACCCCCCTTTCAAAGTGAGATTGTTTACCACTTTTGTTTATTTTTTTTTTTTAAAGCTGATTAAAAGGTCCAACAATTTTGATGAAAAATCGTTAAGTTTAACTTTGTTTTGTATAAAGTTTTAAAACACGGTTAACATGATTTTGTTTTAAGCATGATAATTTTTTTATAGAATATCAACAAACAAATTTTAACTCTAAAAATATTGTGAATATTTAAAAAAGAAATGGTACGCAGACTTTTGCTGTTAAGTGTAGTTTAACTAAATTTTATGGTTATATTTTGTATTAAAGTTTATACGTACGTATATATGTATGTATAAAAATGGCATTAATGTTACCAATATCGACTTTTTTGGAAATATGCAAGCAGTTGCCCCATAAAATATGCAGATAATTATATATAAATAAACGAAAACAGTTTGTTATTAGTTTTAGGGTCTAAGAAAATCGAAAAAATAAAGTATAGTAGATACATTTGTGCAACTCTTTTGTCAGCTTTCACATGACCAAGATGAGTAACATTGCCGATAGCGCATCTAACTAACTTTTGCAGTAGTTCAGAAACAGTTCTGTCTCTTAATTTTGCTGCAGGGCATATACATATACGTTGTTGTAGTTGTAAGTGCATAACTGTGGAAATAGCACTAGCTGTTAAAAGTTTGCAGTGGCGTATCAAAAGAGGGGTAAGAATAAAATTTTTACTACTGTAAGTTGCTCAAGTGGATCTATGGATTACAAAGACTTTCGCTATTAAGATCATAGATACAATCTGTTAGTANAAGTAACATTGCTGATAGCGCATCTAACTAACTTTTGCAGTAGTTCAGAAACAGTTCTGAAATTTGTAGGACGGAACTAGCGCTTTGCCAGACTGTCTCTTAAATTTGCTGCAGGGCATATACATATACGTTGTTGTAGTTGTAAGTGCATAACTGTGGAAATAGCACTAGCTGTTAAAAGTTTGAAGTGGCGTATCAAAAGAGGGGTAAGAATAAAATTTTTGCTACTGTAAGTTGCTCAAGTGGATCTGTGGATTACAAAGACTTTCGCTATTAAGATCATAGATACAATCTGTTAGTAGTATTAGTAGAATTATGGTTTCTTTGAAATCGTGCTGAAACCAATTCGTTATACTAATAAAGATCACAAAATCATAGATGCAATGTTTGACGTTCGCGATTAGCTTAACAACATCCTGAGGCACGATAATTTTGAGCTATCAGTGTTTCTGGCCGCAGAAATACTGGTTCTCTTATCAATCGCTCCTAGAGGAGAAATGCTTGCGTGAGAAAAATTCCTAGATAGTAAAAGGCGATGTGTTTTAACCTCGTATAACTCCATTTTATCAACGCTACCGTGGAAAGAAAGGAACATACGAGTATAGGCCAGTTATAGATTTCCCAGTACGTTCCTCTACATTGTGTCGCCAGAATAGCTTTCTGTCCAAGATGACGCCCTGAATATATATATATATATATA
>NW_016172587.1:0-12906 GCF_001687245.7 Rhagoletis zephyria | reverse complement strand
AAAATAAGCAAAACAAAAAAAAATATGTACATATGTAGTTGTACATACACCAACGATGCTGCTAGGGTATAAATATTTCAAATCCAGCCCAGTGGGACCTTACTTTCAGTGCATCAAAGTTTTCAAATGATAATATAGATTGTTTTATATTTCCAAAAACCATAACACCATAATATAATAAATATAAATAAGTTATAATAAATAAAAATTCACACGAAATTGCACACTTCCCTAATGAGATGTTTTTAAGACGTATACAAAATGAACTCAATTAGTTTTGAATTTCATTAAAATTATAAGCAGATTTCTGAACACTGTTTCACCTCATAGTTGGACATAAAACCTTTTTGAGTCAAGAGAGCGAATTCCGTTCAACTATGTATGTATATTATTCCACACGAATGTAGAGAAATCAAATAAATATATATTTTTTTGTATAACAAATTTCAGTTGCATACACAGTGAGTATTTATTGCTAAGCATTTCACAGTGTATTTTGTTGTTGGATACTGTCAAACAAAAACAACGACATTAGTTAAAATAAAAGAAGATAACCGGAGAGGCGTGAATACCTGCATTATTTCAGCCTGTCCCTAGGGTCAAATTAATCTCCAAAAAAGCAACGAAACAAAAAGCTGTTAAAATTTCAATGTGATAAAATAGGAGTACACAAAAACATTCGACTTTTATTCCCCAGCAAAGCAATAGCTGACACCTTGTCTCTAACCATTAATTTTGTTAGCATTGTTTTCGTTGCCATAACCCTTTGCTTGTGCACAATGCGGAAAATAACATTTTACAATATCTATACTTTTTGGATTTGTTTTTACAACAGATAGACTTCACGCGGATACGCTATTGTTTATATAATTTTTGGTGAAAAACAAAACTTTCTCACTTTGTTTCATTTTTGACAGGCTAGGGAAAGAGTAATAACAATGGTAAAACTTTTTTTGACATAAACTTGAAGAAACAAAAAACAAGTAAACACATGGACAAACACATTCGTAAACGTGCGGCAGCAGAGTAAAAAAAAAAAACACGGTAGCGTCAGGTGCGACACGGCGTATGAGCGATTTTGTGTCACTGCGCTCTACTACACACATCCATGCATTTACATATATATAAACGTACATATATACATAAGCACCCAAAAAGTGGCCATTCGTGCAAGTGTGCGCCTTATTGGCAAAGGGATACACGTGCGACTTGCAACGACCAAAGTAAATTTTACTTGCATCCAACTGTCTGCTACAGTGTTGACATAGAACCGAAAGTAACAAATTGTGGAATTGTCGTGGCTGCAGTTCTGAGCTGCTGAGTTTTGTTCGTTTGACACAAAAACAAGCATAAGTTCTGCATGTGAAGCTTTACATACATGCACGTACATATGTATGTTTATTAGGGTAGTTCTTAAAAATATATAAACATCAAAAACTTTTGTGCGGTAGCCTTATATTTTGTGCAGCGTACAAAATAAAGACATCTACGACAATTTCAAAATTAAAAATTTTTATTTTTTTTTTTTTTTTAAATCGCAGAAAGCTGACCAAATTTTGACTTTGACCAGCTATAACCCACAGAGTTTTATTAATGTGCCAAATTTTCAGATTTCAAGGCAAAATTTTGTAGAATTTTGCAAGTAAAAAAAAATTTAAAATAAAAAAAAAATTAAAATTTTTTAAAATTTTTTCAAACCGAACATTTTTTTTTTAAAATTTTGAAATTTTAGTGATGCCTTTATTTTGTACCTAAAAAAAATATATAAAAGCGCATACAAAATTTAGATGTTATTATTTTTATGGACCACCCTAATTTATATNGGACAAACACATTCGTAAACGTGCGGCAGCAGAGTAAAAAAAAACGATAGCGTCAGGTGCGACACGGCGTATGAGCGAGTTTGTGTCACTGCGCTCTACTACACACATCCATGCATTTATATATAAACGTACATATATACATAAGCACCCAAAAAGTGGCCATTCGTNAAACACGGTAGCGTCAGGTGCGACACGGCGTATGAGCGATTTTGTGTCACTGCGCTCTACTACACACATCCATGCATTTACATATATATAAACGTACATATATACATAAGCACCCAAAAAGTGGCCATTCGTGCAAGTGTGCGCCTTATTGGCAAAGGGATACACGTGCGACTTGCAACGACCAAAGTAAATTTTACTTGCATCCAACTGTCTGCTACAGTGTTGACATAGAACCGAAAGTAACAAATTGTGGAATTGTCGTGGCTGCAGTTCTGAGCTGCTGAGTTTTGTTCGTTTGACACAAAAACAAGCATAAGTTCTGCATGTGAAGCTTTACATACATGCACGTACATATGTATGTTTATTAGGGTAGTTCTTAAAAATATATAAACATCAAAAACTTTTGTGCGGTAGCCTTATATTTTGTGCAGCGTTCAAAATAAAGACATCTACGAAAATTTCAAAATTAAAAATTTTTATTTATTTTTTTTTTTTAAATCGCAGAAAGCTGACCAAATTTTGACTTTGACCAGCTATAACCCACAGAGTTTTATTAATGTGCCAAATTTTCAGATTTCAAGGCAAAATTTTGTAGAATTTTGCAAGTAAAAAAAAATTTTAAATAAAAAAAAAATTAAAATTTTTTAAAATTTTTTCAAACCGAACATTTTTTTTTTAAATTTTGAAATTTTAGTGATGCCTTTATTTTGTACCTAAAAAAAATATATAAAAGCGCATACAAAATTTAGATGTTATTATTTTTATGGACCACCCTAATTTATATACCTACATACATACGTATACTTAGTTGTACTCGTACACATACATATGTATATACAGACAAAAATATATTTGTATTCGCGTGAAAAGGACGTTGGTTGTGGGGCAAAGTGAAGAAGCGACAATATCTTAACTTGACTGAGTGTGGTTAAATTGAAGCTTGGTAGACCAAAATCGGCCAAAGTGAGCTGTGCTGCTGTGTGTGTCGTAAGGACATTAAGGACATAAGGGCTGGCATTCATCTCTATGTACTTTTGTATGTAATTATTATAGTTGGTTCAATGTAGATATGTATGCGGGCATTATTGCACTTGCACTNACAAAATAAAGACATCTACGACAATTTCAAAATTAAAAATTTTTATTTTTTTTTTTTTTTTAAATCGCAGAAAGCTGACCAAATTTTGACTTTGACCAGCTATAACCCACAGAGTTTTATTAATGTGCCAAATTTTCAGATTTCAAGGCAAAATTTTGTAGAATTTTGCAAGTAAAAAAAAATTTTAAATAAAAAAAAAATTAAAATTTTTTAAAATTTTTTCAAACCGAACATTTTTTTTTTAAATTTTGAAATTTTAGTGATGCCTTTATTTTGTACCTAAAAAAAATATATAAAAGCGCATACAAAATTTAGATGTTATTATTTTTATGGACCACCCTAATTTATATGCCTACATATGTATACTTAGTTGTACTCGTACACATACATATGTATATACAGACAAAAATATATTTGTATTCGCGTGAAAAGGACGTTGGTTGTGGGGCAAAGTGAAGAAGCGACAATATCTTAACTTGACTGAGTGTGGTTAAATTGAAGCTTGGTAGACCAAAATCGGCCAAAGTGAGCTGTGCTGCTGTGTGTGTCGTAAGGACATTAAGGACATAAGGGCTGGCATTCATCTCTATGTACTTTTGTATGTAATTATTATAGTTGGTTCAATGTAGATATGTATGCGGGCATTATTGCACTTGCACTTGTACTTGTAAGCATATATTTGCATTGCTGTCAGCCGCTTGCCACTTTGTTAGTTGCGCTTTTGAAAGCGATTTTTGTCAGCTGAAACTGGCATAAGTTGTACATACATACATACAAATGCACGTTTGTCGTTTCTTTGCTTTTTACCTTCTATAGAGGCATGCATTTACGTACATATGTAAATACTTAGTTACATAGGTATAAGTTACGCTTGCAATTTTTCACCGGCTGTACGCTTCAAGGATGCACATCACGCTTGACATTTCGCATTGTTTGCCTTTTTACGTTCGCTGTTTCCGCTGTCTTCTTTTGCATTCACAAATAAAAAATCACACGAACATTTACGTATGTACATATATGCATACTTACTTAGCCATACAAGATAAGTACATACACACGAATGGATTTGACTGACTGCGAAGGTTGTCCCATTGTTGACACTTTTGGCCTATTTTACTTTGACGCGACTTTTTCGTAGTTATTTGCCATAATTTGAGGAGCGCGGGAATATAAAAAGTTTTCAATGCTGAGAGCAGCGTAGCAATTTTCCTGAATTGGGCGCATGAAACTTGATATTTTTACCACTATAGAAATCTGTATATACATATGTGTGTCAGTCCTGATTTTATGGCTACATTTACACTTTTTTCGGTCCTTTTTCAATTGGAATAGCTTTTAAGTATTCGCATTAAATGTGCTAACATTTTAGTGAGCTAAAAAATAAGGCATATCAAAATAAGTGATACTCTCACCAAAAAAAACCTTCAAAGGATCCTGAGGGGGAGTCCAACATACTGAAGGCCCAAGAAACATTAAGCTTACCTAAAAAAGTTAAATAAATCTTTGTACAGGAGTTCCTATTTGGTTCGAGAGGTCGACGAATAAATGATCGGATTTCAGCAAGCCTGAAATAGCAACTGGTAATATGAGGATTGACCCGAAGCTGCAGAGAGAAAAGATGCCGCCTGCAGGGTCACGCTGCGATCAGGCGCAACGCGAGCTGTGGAGGATGGATATAGTGAGCCGAAGAGTGATGCGAAAAGGCGAGAGACCAAAATACGGGAGTACGAAGAGCTTGAAATGCTGGATATTGATTTTTAACTATTCTATGCCATTTCTATGAAAAATTGTTTTCTCCCCATATAAAATACATGGAAAACTTTAGGCGCTTTGAGCGACCTCTAAATAATTTTCGTTTCAAAATCAAAAAAAAATAAGGGTATATTTTTTCGGTATAGAACAATGCTAGGGGGTGAGAGCATAAAAATTCCGACTTTACTTTTTCCACTTGCATTTTTGGACTACCCTAATACATAAGTGTATTAGAATTCAACTATTTACTTGTTCGTAAATACGTAAATATGTAGCAATATACGTAAATATGTAGAATTATACATTTTCTTATGAAATGCGTCCATATTTTCCTCTAAAGGATAAGCTTTTGCAAAAGGAAGTTGAAAAATTAGTTTTTAATCGTTAAACGTATTTTAACAATTTAATTGAATCAAATTTTTCAAAAAGGTGGCAACCCTTATAGGAATTATAGGGATTAACGGTTTAAAAAGTAAAATTAACAATTTTCAATCGTTTAAAATAATTATTACAATATGGGTATCAATCGAAATGATTTTAAATGGCTTCATTTAAGATAGTTTTAATTTGAAAATATTTTTAAGATATTTAAAAAATTTAAAGTCTCCTGATTTTCGCATATTTTAAGTATGTTGAGGTTAATTAAAATAAATTACAGTATATTTTGCTTTGCTGCCTTTATGCTTAAGTGCACATTTAAGATACCTGCCCCAAAATGCGCATCAGCGGCATTAGTTTTAACAAATATAATGAAACTGTTCCGAAAGATGCACTCAACATACCTGCACATTAGCGATACCTGTCTTAAACCTTTGCAAATATTATCAATTATCAAAGAAAGTATTACGTTTACCTGCACTGGCCCTACACTTACCCTAATTTTACAAGCTTTTATTTATTTTGCTCATCTTGCAGAACAACGAAAACGGCTATCATTTTATATACTTACATATATAGATAATTAGATACCATTCGGAAAAAATTTCGCAATAATTTCTACGTGGTTAGTGCTCCCCGATTATTTGTTTCGTAGGGATTCGGATACCTTCCTCATTGAAGTAGTAAAGAAAATTCGCTTGAGTGCTTTTTTCGGTTAAGCGCACAAGTTATTCGTGCAAAGAAGGAGGGGCAGCTAAGCAAAATATACTGTACACCTAATGTGGCACGTAGAAATTTCATACAGTCAGCGAAGCGGGTGAGAGCGATCTAGTATATGTATATATGCATTATCTCTCACTAAACTGCAAAAACTTTTTTACTAAAGAATTGCAACTTTTGTAATTATGTAGATGAAGTTCACTTAACAATTTTCGCAAACCAAATAGCAACAACTTTTGCTGAAAATGCATAATATTTGGTACTAAAGAAAATGGCAAACGATATGAGTATGTCTGCATATACCCAGCAAAAAACACGATTACCACAGAAACGAAAGTGGAAACGAGCTAGACGATGGGAATCGCTACGTTTTCGCTTCAGGAAGGCCTGTCTTTGGCCGTAAGCCCTTACCCGCAGCATTACCCGAAGCGGCGACAAAGAAAGCCTTACGAAGGAACTAATGTAGAATGCCTAGATAAGTGCATACTTATTTATATTAAATTTAAATCAGAAAATGTCTCAAAAGATTAAAATTAATTAAAAGTTTTATAAATCAGTTTTTATACATAAATATGTATGTATTTAAGTATTTAGATTTTACTTAAAAATCGGTATGCACATACATGCATATTTTATTAAGCTTAAAATTGTATTGTATTCATTCTAAGATGCAGCATTCTACTTTGCATTCCCTGAAATGAAGCAAAGAAGCTAGTTAAAAAAAAAATATTATAAGACATTCTATTTCGCATTCGCCGAAATGAAACAAAGAAGCGAATTAAAAAAATATTATAAGACATTCTACTTTGCATTACCGACAATGCTTAAAAGAAGCGAAAAAATCGAAGGCATTATAACGCTATGCCTTCTAGAACACGTTACCGCTAAAAGCGATTACCGATTTTTTGCTGGGTAATCGCTATACATTTTCCAAAAATTTTTCTTACTCGCTGAGGAGCTAATTTTCATACAACGCAGCGGAAAATGTGTATGTATGTGCATATTGCGAGCAAGATTACGTACATATTTATGTTCGTGCTGCATGCGTGCACACTAATGTAAACCTATGTGCATTTGCGTGAAAAAAATGCATTGGATTATAACTCGCTATACAACTTTGCTCGCTGTTTTCATAAGCGCATTGAGTTCATATTCCTGTTTACTTGATGGCATGCAAATTTGCTTACATTCGTATACATACATACATACATACATAAGTACATATACATATTTGTGCTCGTATTCAAAAAAGTAAATCTTTAGATATTACTTTTGCTGTTTTGCATATCCCTAGAAGTTTTTTAATTTGAACTAAAAGCTGCATAAGAAGGGAAAATGCAAACGCGTAATATAAATTTAAGTCTGGGCAACTCATATGCACTTATGCACATGCTAACATACATATGTATGTATATATCTGTGTGTATGAGTGCGCATAGTAAATAAAAAAAATAAAAATAAATTGTGCTGATTATTTTAGCAACTAAATTCATTTCCGCATGCGAGTGCATGCAAAGTTGTTTTATTACGCGTACAAGGGAAAAATAGAGTAATAAAATATTTTGTAGCTGATTTCATGGTGTGACAGGAATTTATGTATGTATGTAGGTACCTAGGCATGCTTAATGCGGATTGTGCGTTGATATGCAGATTTTTAGTCGGCACGTACTAAATTTATGGTTTTTATTCACTTAGCTGTTAAGTTCGGGATTAAAATTTATACCATATGCGAATTTTCCTCCTAGTATATTTTAACCACATGCCAACTGATGTGTTGGCTTGCATTATCTTATAAAAGTATAGTTTGTATAATTGGTGAAACTAAATTTTCGAAACTTAAAATAATTATTTAATACTCCACAATTACTATTTTCAATGTGATTTCAATTTACAGAATATTTGTGTATAAGGCCATTGAATTATGGTCGAGCAGGGGCATCCAAATAAATTTGAATTATTTTTCAGCTTTTGTTCTTAGCGTATTATTTGTAATTCGAACAACGATTATAAATTAAATATTTACATATGTATGAGCAAACGTATGTACATGCATGTATGTGGGCAAAACAATAGCTACTCTACAATTATTGGTTGGGCAGGCAAGCGAAAAAACAAGCATTTGAAAGGTACCTATGTATGTATATCAGGAAATGATAAGCATGCACACAGTTTTCACCTGATTACCGTAATCAGCTGGAAAGGTTAACGGAACAAGTGAACCAAAATAGTTTTTCTTCTATGTATATAAATATGTACATATATTAGACTGCATCACCAAACAAAGTTGCGATTTTTCCGCCGGGATTACAAAATTTATTATATTTCGGAAAAATATTAAGATCTAAGTGAGTTGGACCGATTTGAAAATACGTCCAAAACTGGAGATTTTTATGAATAAAAATTGTTTTTAAAAGGAGTTTTTGAAAAAAATCCTCTCAGATGACAGAATAGTTTAAGATTAAAAAATTTATATAAAAATATGCAAAATTTTTTTCAACGGAATCATAATAATGAAAATCTCATTGACGCTATTTTTTTTACTTTTTTCAGAGATTTTGAAAAACAGGGCCAAAACTATACCGATATAGACTTGTGAGGTATGAGTGGAAAGGTATTTTCTCACCCTTTTAATTTCTTTGCAAAGAAAATCAGTCACGTCCCAATTTTTTCTTTATCAAATACCAAGCCATCTGAATTCAACATGGAATGTTTATCGTTTGTCTTTTCTTTCTCGTTCATGCTTTAAATGAGCTTATTTGCAAAGAAATAAAAAGGGTGAGCAAATTACTTTCCAATGATACCTCATAAGTCTGAATCGGTAAAGTCAAAAATTTCATTTTTATGAT
Source organism: Rhagoletis zephyria (assembly GCF_001687245.7). Classification (NCBI taxonomy): domain Eukaryota; kingdom Metazoa; phylum Arthropoda; class Insecta; order Diptera; family Tephritidae; genus Rhagoletis; species Rhagoletis zephyria. Next base: position 4,120 of record NW_016172587.1, on the reverse strand, counting down.
TCCGTTGAAAATTTTTTTTTAAATATTTTTATGCAAATTTGTTAAGCTTGAACTGCAAAAAATACTAAAACAACTGTTTATATTCACAACTCACGTAAATATTAATATTTTTCCGAAATTTTTTGGTGCCAGTCTTAAAATATAATTTATTTTATGATTCCGGTGGAAAAACAGTACGAATTTTCCGTTTTCAAAAAAATTGCATTGCCCCATACTGGTTTGAAAGCATATTTTGAGAGGAATTTGGCGTCATAAAAAATTTGAATATTTTGCGAGTTCTAAAAATAGCCAAATAGAAATTCCTGCCTAATTTTTTATTTATGACTCGAAAATTCCTAACGGTTTTTGCTATTCGTTTTATAATGTGTTTTGCTTCTCCTGTAAAATGAAAAATTTGTTGATAAGGGCCTTCGTGAATTAAGGTAACGATATGTATTTCTGTAGATACTATATCGTTGAAAAGATAATTTGTGGAGTACTATATAACTCTCTAAGATCCTGAAAGCTTAATTCTGAGGCTAATTCAAAGGTCTGTTAACGAGGATGACTTAGCGTTATTAAGCTAGTTTTTTCGCCATAGGTTTTCTACAAAAAAGTATAGAAAATAATATAAGTGAATAACAATTTAATGAAAGTGGAACATATTTTTAGTTTTAAAACAATCACATTAAAAAATAAAAAGAAAATTAAATTAAAAAAGAAAAAAGTTAAATTAATAAAAAATAAAATAAATTTTATAAATATTTTATGAAACATAAAAATATTGTTAAACAAAAAGATCTAAAAACTAAAAAGTAATTCAATAACGAAATTACAAAAAATGCCTTTCAAAGTAAAAAAAAAAACGATAAATTTAAAAGAAAGTTTAATTAAAAAGGAAACAAATTAAATTAAAAGTATGAAAAAATAAAAATTTAGTTTTTAAAAATGAAATGAAATTTTAAAAGTATATATGTATGTATGTATATTTTTTTAAATAATTAAACCTTAAAACTAAAATATGAAAAGAAAATGCCTTGCTCACTCGGCCATTGCGACTGTTGGAGCAGCGCGAGCAAAATGATCCATCCATGGGCGTAGACAGCTAGGTGCACGGGAGTGCTCGAGCCCCCCCCCCNCCCCTTACGTTCAAGTTTTCCTTATATACATAAAAAATAGAACACTGAAATGCTAGCTTAATAGTGTCGATTTTATTGTTTTAAAAGGAAAAATATATTTGTTATATCTGATTTAATTTTTAGGATCTTAGTTTGTTTTTTTTTTAAATATATTTTTTTAAGTTTCATATTCTTTTAATTTTTAGATTTGGTTTTAAATATAAAAATACTTTTTTATTTGTAATTAATGTTTAAGTACAATTTTCTTTTTTTAAATTATATTATTTTTTCTTTTTCTAGTTTAATTTTTATATTTTAGATAGAAGAAAAAAAATATTCCTTTAACTTAGTTTAATTTATAAACATATTTTTATTTATTTTTGGTTTACCATCATTTATTTTTTATTTTTTTAATTTAATTTAATTTTATTTACTACTTTAATTTTTAAAAAAGTTACTGCAAAAAGACGAACAACATAACCCTATGTATGACCTCCTCGTAAGGAGCTTTCAAGGCACGTAGATGCCAGAATTGACTATTTTCTTACAAAAGCATTTTGTCTTTCGAAAGACTGTGGTTAGTTGGAAGATAGTGACTAGAATTGCCCTATTAGTCTGCGGTTTCGTTAAGCCAGAATTGCCCTGCAAATGGTCACGTTTATAGATAACTCATACGCCTTGGCATACGAGTAACTTATGGCGTTTTCTTTTCTCGAAAAAAATTTCACCTTTTTATATGGCGAAATTAGGGGGGTGGAACATTTTAAAGAAAGAGAACGCAATATGCATGTGAAGATACTGAGAAAGGAACACGAAAGCTTGACAGCCCTTGCGCAGGGCAGAATGAATGCAACATTATTTCGAGAAAAGAAAACGCTATTAAATAGCGGTGTCGAGCCGTGTGGAGCCGTTCCGAGCCGAAGGAAACTTTTAAATTGCGCTAACTATAGGGATGCAATAAACTACATGCCTTTTGGCGTTGAGTTTTGAAAAAAAAAAAATAACAAAAGTCCATACCGATGCCAAGTGAAGTACTTGCTTACTTACCTGCCAGCCTAAATTTCTGGGACGTTATGACGTATGAGTTATCTATCAGTTTCTTACTTTAATAGCCGGTTTCACCAGCAATTTAAATGGACAATTACACTGGTTTACAGCAAAATTGTTCTCCAGACACCACTACCCAATACCTATGTAGAATTGCGCGGCAATTCCGAAAATCGAGTTAATTTTTTTTTCTATGGATACGTTTTCGAGATATTTGCAATTTACCGTTATTCAGCTTAACGCAAAAATTGGTTCCTTTTAAAATCTTAAAAATCTTAATAGAAAATACAGCAAATGAAAGCCAATGAAATTCTGCATAAACCGTGTATACCTCATTTTGCGATAGGGCGTATAGTTTCTGACAAATTTATTAATCATTCCATTTTTATTTATTAATGAAAAAATGAAAAAAATCAAACTTTAACAGAGGAAAAGTTTTAAAAATAACATATATTACCCTTCATATCGATTCAGGTCTATTACATGCGCCCCACGCTTTTCATTTTCAATCTCATAAATGGTTTATAATGAATTTTGCTAAAATTTCAAAGTCAAAAGTTATCAAAACAAATTCTATGGGACTGAGAAATATTATTTTCTATTTTTTAGTCCTTTTATAAAAGCATTGTATATTAAAAAGTTTTTATTCTATTTTACTTATTTCTTCTATGTGTTAATGAAAAAAGGGTTTTCTTTGTATGGGAACCAATCTAGACTAATGTATATTAGTATGTACATAAATATTGATATGCATGTATAAATACAAATGTTTTTATAAAAATATGTATGCAAATTTTGTTTTGTGCAACAACCCTTTTGCATATATTTGTGCGTAAAATGAATAATTGAAACATATCTGTGAAAATATTTCTACCTCCATATGTGTGTTGAATTCGTGTTTATTGCACGCATATATGTACATATACCGAAGTTGTCACATGCATACATTTACTTAGTATATGCAAGTTCAAATGAGAGGTACTATAATTTTATTTTCCATAACTCATAGTTTGTTCATTGACTTTCATTTCGTTTGCGGTGCAAAACCATTCCAAATTCACTTATGTAGTACTCGCCATAATTCGCTCACTAATGCTTCTTTTACATGGCAGCTACTCCCCTTGTTAAGTGCGTTCAACTGCAAATTTTCCAGTTGACTTGCGGCAGCTGGTGCCTTTGAATTTCCACTTGTAAAGCGAAATTTACTTTTGCTCTTCAATGTTTTTTCAAATGTTTTTTTTGTTTTGATCGCTCTTTCAGTAGTTTTGAAAGTTTTTCATATACATATATAAACTTTAATATCAGTAAAGATTTGTGGCACGATTTTTATGATTCAAACTGAAGAATTATGAGGATTTTTTTTTTGGGTTGTAATTATGTATAAATTTAATTTATTTTAATATGAACATCCCATAAAAGTGTTAACGGCTCAACCAAGAAAATTTTGAACGAGCCATTGTAGTGACAATCCAAAAAAAATGCATCACTTTTTAATTGGTGGCTGAGGTGAAGTTTATTGTCATTAAGGAAGCAGCGGAAGTTCTAAGTGGGCCCCTTGGCAAGAGCAACAACCTTAACCTAATATAATAGAATGCCTTACGATTTCTCCAGCAAGCGCAAAAGTGTGCGATTTCTCACTTCCACGTTTCCATTCAATTTAAAACCGCGCACGCAAAAATGTTTTTCAAACTTTCGTTTACTTTTCGAAAATTTCCTTTGACCGAATTCAATAAACCTCCATATGAGCCAATTTCAACTTTTGAAACCGCACAAACTTCATAGCCTAAGGCAGCAACTTATTTTCACTCATTGACTTTTTGTGTCCTTGCTCCCATTCAAAGCTCCCATTCAAATCAGCCATCCGGAGTAGCGTGGCGAGCCGTAACAACGGCTGTGGCAAATTGAGGCTACGTAACCGCACAACCGCAGGTTAATTCAATTAAATTCAAATTAAGTTGCAAACATTTTCTAGCCAT
>NW_016172586.1:0-12908 GCF_001687245.7 Rhagoletis zephyria | reverse complement strand
CCTTTGGTATTACATACAAATCATTTCTCCTTTCGCAGGTCATAAATGGCTAAATATATCCGAGATCTCCTGAAAACCTAGGGATGCAAACGATGCCTCGATGATTTTTAAAATCGAAAATATCGGTTAAAAATTCGATGTTTGCCATCGATGTATACAATTTTCCAGCATCGCTAAAGGGACGACAGTATCGTATCGTCACGATACCTCGATGTCAGTTTGACGATGTCGTCTTTAGTGTGTTTTTCAGAGTTTTTTTGGATTCAACTATACTTTATATTTGATTCATCATGATTCCTTACTTGAAAGAACATTCAAAAATTTCCAAATTAGCTTCCAGTATTGAAAACGCTAGCCTAACCATTAGAAAAGGATCGACCCTCCGTTAGAATTTCAAAAAAAAAAACAGGAATATAATTGTGGGTGGCCGTAAAATCCAAAAACTTTTTTATAAATCTTAGCAATTTGTTTAGTGAAAGAGAATGAAGCTCGTCTATTCTCCAAACATCTGACACAAAAATTTAGCGAAGGTCGGACAGTGGCAGAAAAATGTTCTGTACAATCCTTATCTTCCAAATAAGATGCACATAGTGGATCGTCGATTATACCTATGGTGGCCATACATATGTATATCGTCCCAATGGATTGTGCCATAATCAGTCCTATCAAGACTCGTAGATGCTACCACACTGTGAGGCCTTTTCACGAAACTTATGCGAATTTTGCAGGAGTCAATACTACACCAAAGGTATCATGAGTTTAATTCAAGCTAATTCCATCTTGCAAGTTGCGATTTGTTATGTTCAACTCGCCTCATCAACCAACCAACCAACCAACTATCCACTTAAAGTCTCTTCCGAAACCAGCGACTTTTTGGAGTTGATTGTGACAAAACAAAGCGCTCCTAAGTAGTACCGTCTGATCGTTGGAACTATTTCTTTAGGGACCGCTACTTCCGCTTCGCAGATTCTGCAAAGGCCGTACATGTGGGCGAATTGTCTTAATTAGCCACCTAGCTTTCCCATTTAGCGGTTGTAACATAGCTAAAACTGGATAGAACGATTTGATTCAGAAGCTTACCCGAACCAAACTTCTTCTACAGAAGTTAACATTTTATTTTTTTTTAGTGTCATTGGCTACTAATGTATGTATACATATGTATTTGATACTACAGAATGCAGTGGCCCATATGATACTAATTTTTTAACCGACCTCAAAAGAATGTAGTTAGCTTACCAATTCATTGGAATACATTTTTTCTATGTATGTACTATGACCACGTGAGCGGTTTTCGATAATTCTTTTTTCTTTTTAGCGGAAAGATGGAACCTCGAGGGCGCTCAGATAGTACTTTCGTTTGGTTCCGATTATTTAATCATGAAGAAATTAACAGTGCTCATAAATTTTTATACGAGCAATAAAGTCGGTTGTATTTTTTGCATAAAATTAGTTGTAATTTAGTCATAGCTATTACTGCTCATTATCTCATTATTAGTTCTGCCAAAAATGTGTTTACATTTGCCGAATTTTTTGCATTTACGATAATTATTTCTGACTTTAACAAGGGCAATAATCAATAAAACAGCAAATGAATAACATCAAAGGCTGAGCGAAATCACGTAAATTTTTGCGTAGAAAAATGACGGTAAACATACACATGCACATGTATACTGTTTAATAGTTTCGATTGGTATTATATAACCAGCCTTATCATGAATATTTGGTGAAAAATTTCACCACCGAATAATTTCTTTCCATGAAATGACTCACTTTACCTTGAATGTGGAACGATTTCGGGTGGACGGCATTTCACATACATATGTATGAATTTTGAAGTTGGGATAGCTTTCTGGCAAAGATATTAAATACAGTTTCAATTTCTAACATACACATACTGGTTATAGGGGACCCGCATTCATTTTGGAAATTAACTCTAGGAAATTAATTCTAGGACTTAAACCGGAAGAACTGCAGTTAATTCCCGAGGTAATTCTGATTTAATGAGTTGATCCGAAACCGCGATGTCGTCTGTCAATAATTTTAGCCTATCGCTGTCCTACTGAGCTTTGCAAGTTAAAATTTCGCTTTCCTAAACTCATCCTTAATGGAGACCTATGCCCAGAAAGTGGCTGTGGTTTGTTGGATTGATTTCTGCAGCCCCTCTTGCCACACAGTCACATATCTCACCTTGTTCTATTCTCTTGTGGTCTGGCACTCTCGCCAACTAGATCCTCTTATGCCTAGCAAGGGTGTTAAGTTTCTCAATGCCTTAGAGGACTAATTATAATTTTATTTCCATATTACCGCCTGTAAAACGCTCAGAGATATTTCCATAGGCGTCAGTTCAATTCATTCTGGTTCCGCAGATCCCTTCCCATTTTCGCAATGGAGTTTTCGAGCCGTCTTGTGCTGTCGTTTTAGTAGAAATATCCGTTATAAAACTACCATAAATTAAGAATCGAAATTGAGGGTAAATTTTATATATTATGATTCTGAAAAAAAAAAATATTATACTTGTATTTCCGCACACTATTCAATAAATTCCACCAATAAAAGCTAAGATACCCAGTAAAAATTTGGATTGGAGATCCAATACAAATTCCAATGTCCAGTGTTGATTTTTAAGTGTACCACAATTGGAGAACCAACCCATTCGCTAATAAAAGGGCATATTTTTTTGTATACAAAATAATCTGAGTTCTCTAACTGAGAAAAGCTTTTATATCAATTTGGGTTCAAACTTTATTCAACTTTTAGTCAAACCTTGTCCAAAATTGCTCGAATATTGGAAAAAAGTTGGGAAAATGTTTGCTTTGTGCATATTGGGTATGACTGAAGTCTTGCATTCCCATTAAAAGTGACTCAACTAGGAAAAATCACATAAACAGGGGCATCCTAAGGGCAACCACTTCTAATTCCAGCCGATGGACTTGTACAAAGACAATGCATGTGATGCTTTTTACTACCCATTTTCGCATAGCCCCTGAGCACATGACATACATATTATGAACATACTTACATATATAAAAGCATGATAAGGAATCATTATTATCAATCATTGAGTAAACAAAATATAAAATGGCAAACACTCGAAAATTTTGTTTCATCAATTCCGACTGCAATCAATAAAAATTTAAATCACACAACATACATATATATTGTATATAGAAGTATTTACAAAGGTATGTAAGATAGTACGAGTAACTTGTAAATTGAAATCAAAGTCTATTTGTTTCCATCAGCATTGTTTATATACGTATGTATTTTTCCTATGAATGACGACCTTATGTCTCAAGTGCAATTAAAATATTTTGTAGAAATAAATAATGTTAAGGAGATTGTTTACAAATAAATACATACAGACATATTTACATATGTATATATACACACTTGAAGCAATCAATTAATCAGTTCATCAGCGTACTTACTGTTCGGAATGCGTAGAAAACTACTAGAGCCCACCCGGTACTATAGTAATTTGCACAGATGGTTCAAAAATTATCGGTGTAGTGGGAGGGTGGGTTCTTCTCCCGCAGTCCTACCCTGAGCTGTTCATTTCGTCTGTCGGACTAGAGTCTAAGGCTTCACCAGGCTATAAGCGAGCTTTGTACTGATTTAAAAGCTGTAAGTGCCGCCACAATTAAATCAAATATTGTACTGAACTGCCGCCGATCTCTACAAAAAATGGCTAAACCGAACAGTCCGAACTGCCCTTTAGGTTCCTGGTCATAAGGACGAACTTATGAAGGGGGTACAACCAGGCAAAGAACGCACTGGTATGTCCTTCGCCACTTGCTAGCTGCTCTTAAGAGAAGTTGATGCGAACAAAGACATGTCGAATTTTTAGGCATACTTGGCCAAGGTTTCGAAGCTTATATTATCTAAATAGGGAGGACATATCTTACACAATTGTTGTTCTAACAGGTCACTGCCATATAGGTAAACACGCAGAATGGCTCGGAGTGTCTTACCATAGATGCTGCAGAAGTGCGGAGGAGGAGACAGTTCTCCACCTTCTCTGTAACTGCCCGGCATTATCGAGGAGCAGATTGCGCTTTCTGGGTGCTGCTTTCCTTAGTCATCTTAACAAATTGGTAGATTTAAACCCTATATGCCTGAGCGTCGTCAAGGATTCAAAATGGTTTAGCAAGAGGGAGTGAAAACTTTTGGTCGTGGTATCATACAGGGCCTTAAACTCGTGGCGTAGTAGTAAAAGCCACATCTATCTACATAACTAACTACTATTCCCGCTTAATACATTGCAATTTCAAACCTCCACTCGTAGATTCCTTTAAGCTGTTTTTTCCCAAATTTAATCGATTTATTGTCTACTCAACGCAACTTAGAAAATGCTTATTAAAATTACGGTTTTTAATTAACTTTAAATTTTAAAAAATATAACTCTTTCTATTTCTTTCTTTTTTTGGGTCTTGTAAATTGATTAAGTACCTATATACATACATATGTACGAGTATGTACTTATAATATAGGGTGATTCATCTAGACCTTGGTTGTTAAATTTTCAGTAAAGCTCTTAAAATATAACTGGATTTCTGACATTTAGTATTTTTAATAGTTTCATTCAAATGTGGGTCGCCGAGAGAACAGGCCTTTCTTTGCCTGAAATTTAATCACATGATGTCGGCAACATTTAGTTTCAGCAAGTTATCTTGTGATATCACATCTCTGATTTTTTTTTGTCTTTGGGATTATGTGAAGTCAGAAGTCTGCTTCGATAAGCCACCTTTGATTCAAAACTTGGAAACCAAGATCACAATTGGACCTTTCGAATGAGCAACCTATGCTGTAGGTCGCGGTCAACATTTGAATTAAATTAATTTTAAAATGCAGATGCCAGAGGTTCTACTTTCGGATGATAATAAAGATTCTGACATCCAGTATTGTTATTTAAAATAAAGTCTACCACTTTTTTAATGGATCACCCTATATACGCATACATCCGCTTGTATGTACACATGTGAATATATTTAAATGTATGACAATTTTGGGACTCACGTCAAAACGTTCGTGTCGCATAAATACTAATCTTGAAATTATCTACAACTCGAAAAGGTCGAACGTAACATACATATTTATGTACTTCAAGAGCCACGCACACATACATATATTTATATGTATGCATGACGATAATAATTTGATTTTTTAAGGGGAATAAAGTAGATTAAATTTAAAAATTTTCAATGACTTATGAAGTGTAGCAGGCAACACTTGAATTTTGTTTTTTCACATCATAAATCATAACGTCCGCTCGTGTAGAAGAAATCACACATTCAATTACACATTAACGGCTGTTCAATAACCATTACTCATAGTTATGGGTAAACTTAAAAACTTTAGTACTTAAAGTACTTTTGGTATACTAAATACCCATATACTTATTATTTTGAAATATCTTAATAGTCAAGAAAAAAAAACTTAGATGTATACATATGTAGGTTTTAATTAATACTAAGGTACACTGAGAAAAAATCAGCCAAAAATTGGTTACTATTACTAAATTCAAACTTGAAAGTAAGCAAAGTGATTTTAGTTCAATATTAACCACGGCAATGGATATTTTCAACAATAAATTGGTATTATTAACCACACTTTTTTTTAAATAAAACCTATATTTTGTTGCCGATTTTTCGTTTGCATACGCTTATGTTCTGCACTTCACAGAGGCTTTTTCACACTCAGTTAGAGCCAGACTTACAAAATTCCTCTCTACGGTCCTGCCCAACATAATATAATTCTAACTCACAATTAATATTTTCTAATTAGAATACTATTTTAAAATACCTTACCATATTTTCCTAAAAATACTTACCTCAAAACGTTTACTAAAATTTAACTACATACTTACCTTTACACACTTAAATTTGAATATGTAGCTACCTAAATTTATACTTATCCTGCATTTTTAAGCTACATGTATGTACATTAGTGTGGTCAAAAATAGTAGAGTTGGAATTTTAATGCTCTCAACCCCTATTTAGGATTGTTCTATATCGAAAAAAGTATACCCCTATTTTATATTTTGAAATCAAAAAATATTTAGAGGTCGCTCAAAGGCCTCAAAGTTTTTCGTAGAAATGGTATAGAATTCTTGAAAATCAATATTTTTCGATCGGAAAACCCTGGCTCTCTTCTCTGGTACTTACATAACCCTCACTAAGTAGAGTTCTCCTTTCAGCATTGCCGAAGAAGAGGGGCTGAACATATTTTGCTGAGATATTTCGTGAATATTTTTTGTGTTTTAAAGCTCGGTTCGGAAATTTGCAAAAAATACCATATTTCAAACCGAAATTATTAATAAATTAGTACAAAAATATAGTAAATTATTCTTTTAAAATAAAGCGTAGACTCTTGTCTATAAGTATGTGGAAAAGCTTTTTTGATTCGGTTCACGCTCTTCAGGAGACTTTTAATAATAATCCCCAATTATTTATTTAACCATTTTTTAATACTAACAATTTGTTATTGGTCCCCCTTTTGCATTTTTCGGGGTTTTTGTGGGTTTTGGCGGGCCTATAAATTATAGTTGCGATGAAAAAATGGTTAAATAAGAAACTAGGTATTATTACTGGGAATCTTCTGCAAATAAACAGAGTTTTCCGATAGAAAAATATACATTTTTAAAAATTCCATATCATTTCTAAGAAAAGTGGTTTTTCCCCATATAAAATATGTGAAAGACTCTGGGCGATTTGAGCGACCTCTAAATATTTTTTGATTTCAAAAAAAAAAATAGGGGTATACTTTGTCGGTATAGAACAAACCTAGGGGGTGAGAGCATTCAAATTTCGACTTTACTTTTTCACATGCATTTTTAGACCACCCTAATGTACATACATACATATGATTTGCTACCTAACTTAAGGTAAAAGAAAATAGTTAATATTAATCGTTCGCTACCCTGGAAAACCGTCGCATCATAATTGAAGAAATCGAATAAAATCAATATACATAGATATCGGACGTTTAATAATATAGAGATGTAACTCAAAATTTACATTTTTGTATATTTCATTATGCAATTAATAAGCTTGATAAATAGAACAGGTCAGTCCAACAGGTAACCAAACTTTCCAAATATGGCGAGGATAGGTGTCCTTCCATCTATCTTTTTGTATGTCACTGTATGAATTGATCAAACTTTGATTTCGCTTACCCACAAAATTAAAATTTTGAATATTTCGTCATATTAGTAAGCGTTTTTTGATTGGATGAAAAGAGAAGGCACACTCCTGTTGCGCTCTTTCGCCACAATTATAATGAGTTGTCCCTTCTGGTTATCTACGTTCTTTGGAAGTTCTAGAGCGAGTTATATCGCGGTACAATAAATACAACCATTTATTTCTTTAAACTCAACACTATGATTAACTACTTTTTGGCTGACATTTTTAATACCTCAATTTCAAAAGTATGCATTAATTTGATATTTTTTTTTTTTCTACTTTTCTAGAAACAACACGCAAAGCGTATGGTCGCACAAACTAATAGCTTTATTAAGTAGTAAAAAACTAGCATAAAAATGAATCCAGAATTATCAAAGATACAAAGCAGCAACATAGCGCTTTCGCCGCTCATCACAAAAGCACTGAAGAAGAAGCCAGCCAAACCGCTTGGAGAACGCAAGAAAGCCGTAAGACGACAGGTAAATTGCAAATTATGAGCGAAAGTTTGTTTGTACACTAAAATTTAATTTCTTTATATTCTATAGGAATTGATGGTATTGCTTGGAAATGCCTGTGTGGTGTCTTCAGGCATGTCGGTGTCACTGCCATCTGTTTCTCTACCACAACTCACCAGTCCAGATGATATTTATCAACTTAATACTGAAGAAATTAGTTGGTTTGGTAAGTTATTTGAAAAATTGTTCATTAAAAGAACTCTTTTATTAATCACCAAGTTTAGGAAAACCCGACTGTAAGCGTTATTTTTCATAATTATCTTTTTGTTCTTTTAAAAGTTTTGAAAAAATTATGATTTAAATGAAAATCGTTCAAATGCCTCCTGTTTCTCCTTTCAGCATCTATCAACAGCATGGCCTGTCCCATTGGCGGATTGATTGTCGGCTATCTCATGGACCGGTTTGGCCGCAAAAACACAATGCTATTAACAAATGTTGTTGGTCTTATAGGCTGGGTATTGCTGGTTACTGCACCCTACCAAAGTGCCAGACATGCCATTTTCCTGCAGCTGTTGCTTGGTCGTTTCATATCAGGTATCTACATATGTACACACTACTTTAATGTGGAAAGCAAATAAAAATATTTTAAATTGGTTTTAAACTCAACTTTATTGGCAGGTCTTATGATGGGCGCAGTTTTATCGCCCATTGGCTCATACTCGGCGGAAATCAGTTTGCCGCGCATACGTGGACGCCTGATTTTGGGTACATCAATTGCCATAGCTACCGGCATATTAACGATGTATGTACTGGGTTTAATAATACGGGTGAGTAGTGGAAAATGTTGCCAAATGTTCTTCCTATACTTATTTAAATCTTCACCCTGCTAACTCCACTCACAGAATCAATTTCAAATGGTCTGTATCATCTCAGCGATTTACCAATGTGTTGCATTTTGCTGTATTCTACCCATGCCCGAATCACCCAGCTGGTTGTTGCAAAAAGGCTATGCGGAAAAAGCGCGAAAATCACTCAAGTATTTCCGTGGTCTCTCCGAAAATGGTAACTATCACGAAAACTTTTCGCATTTTTGCTTCTCATACATTCGCATTTGCTCTTCCCCAGACAACACTACTTACGATGAGTTTGAGAAGGAATTGGCGCTTATCAAAAAGACATCCGAACAGAGCCGCGCAGACGCTGCGAATGAATCACTCTTGCAAGTCATACGCGCGCGTGAAGTCTACAAGCCGCTCATCATGATGATTGGCTTCTTCTTCTTTCAGCAATTCTCTGGCATTGTTATTATTATAGTATTTGCTGCGCAAATCGCTACAAGCGCTGGCGTATCTGCGGATCCAATGTTGGTAGCTGTCTTCGTCGGCATTGCACGTATCGTCACCACCTTCTTCATGAGCGCAATCTTCGAGCGTTGGGGTCGACGACCGGCAGGCATGCTTTCTGCTGCGGGCATGACTGTCTGCATGTTTTTGTTGGCGGCCAATGGCTGGTGGCCGGTTATCGGCGAGTCTTTTGCGCTACTGCCCGTCATTTGCATTGTACTGCACATTATCTTCTCTACGCTGGGACTGCTGACGTTGCCTTTCCTCATGATCTCCGAGGTATTTCCGCAACGTGTGCGCGGCAGTGCGAATGGCGTAACGTTGTTCGTGGGGCTAACATTTTCCTTCAGCGTGGTGAAATTATATCCCACCATAGAATCGTTGATCGGCACACCAAATAGCTTTTTCGGCTTCGGGTTTATCTCCCTCTTGGGTTTGGTATTCATTATTTTCGTCGTACCAGAGACGAAAGGTCGCACATTGTTAGAGATTGAGAACTATTTCCGCACCGGACGGCGCGTGACAAATGCGCAAGTGGCACGCCGACAATCGCAAATTGTTATGGAAGTAGCGCAGGGTGTCTATAGTTCGCAATTCGAATTGGACGAAGTGATCATGCGTTTGAGTAAAGTGCATGAGGATTGTGAGGCCAATGAAAATGAGTTAATAAGTGCAAAATAGTATAGTAGTATTTTCTAAAGATGTATGGTTAAATGGTGCATAACATGAAAATCTTTTTGTAGAAATAAGTGTACTTAAAGTAAATTAAAAACATACCTGTGATGCTTTTTAAAGCTTGCAACTAGAATATGTAATGAGTAGGTCCAACGGAGGGTCTTTCAGCAAATTTACTCTACTGTTAATAAAAAAAAATTAAAACAAAAATTAAGATTTTAATTTTTATGTTATCCTTAATAACCGCCGTGCGAAAACTCTCTTCACTCTGAAACGGCTATACGGATGTAGATGGAATACGGCATTTGGATCGCTGTCATCGCGAGCCATGTGGGACCGTTATAGGAGGCTAAAGAGAGAAGCGAGGCGTATTTGCCACAATAAGAAATGGAAAGCGTAAATACGTAAGTGCGAAAAGCTTGAAATTCTGGCCGACAGGAAAACCGCCCGAAAATTTTATCAGAGGGTTAGGCGACTAACGGAAGGTTTTAAGACCAGGGTGAAATCTTGTAAGAACAACAATGGTGACCTAGTGAATGATGTCCAGAATGTACTTAAATTGTGGAGGGAACACTTTTCCACCCTTCTGAATGGTAGAAGCACTGAAAGCTATGGATAAGACGAACCCGAGCCCCTAGCCAATGATGACGGAGTCGATGTTCCACCACCTGACTATGGCGAGGTACGAATAGCAATAGCGCGTTTAAAAAACAGCATAGCTGCTGAGCCAGCTGAGCGGTGGTAAGGAGCTGACAGTAGTCGTTAAGAAATTTCAAACAAAAGCGAAACTGAGTGCTAAAGTTCAGTGACATCTATAGGCATTTGCTGAGCGCATATCTTTTCATGTTATTTCCCGTGCAGTACGAAACGAAATGAATGTGGTTCTGGAATATGGTAACAGTTGGTTTGAAACTGTGTTAAATGAGTAGACAGCTGATAAATGGCCAAGGGCTAAATCAAAGCTGTTGGAGTTTGTTCATTGATCACCAGTGCGAAACAATAAGGCCCTTACTTCGAGTTGAGTTTTTATGCAGTTAAAAACCGTCTCGCCGGTTTAAGGATCTAGGCAATAGGACAAAACGGTTAATATAATACATTCAAAATAATAACGAAAAAATTTAAAGTTAATAAAAATAAAAATTAATGCTAGAAAAATCATTATGCGGTATCTCTACCAAATGACCAAAAATCGATGGCCAGTTTTTTAACGTCCAAGAAATTGTGTTTAATTCTAAATTTACCAAAAATGTTTGTCCATTTTTTACCTTCAAGTGTTGACTTTTTTTGATTTTTTATTATTCAATTAACTGCTATAATTTTATTTATTTTTATTTTTTCTAAAGAGCATATAAAATTTATTTTGCCAATTAGATAAGTCCAATCACCACATTCATGCAAACATCATTTAATTTATTTTTGTTAGTTCACCGGAAAAGAAAAAATCAATAAAATATTTAAGTTTTCTTTAAGTTGTATTTATCAAACATCACATAAATATGCACGTGGATACATATTAATATACAGCAGCACAGAGAGAGCAAAAAGATTCCACGCACGACAAAAGCATCAAATCAAAACGTCATAAACATTTTCTTGCTACGGCTTCGGTTGATGACATATGGCGCCACAATGCAAACACTTCTCGCTAGCGACACTTTCTCGACCTTGTCTGAGACACTGACGCGTGGCTTTCACAGTCTCACGCACTCCTGCCGGCACCATCATACGGCTGCCAGCCTGAATATAACCACACACAGCCACTTGACGACTTCGGGTGCCATGCGAATGTTGAAGATAATTTATCATTGTTACGTATACGCCATGGATGGTAGTTGCAGTTACCGTCAGCTTCTATGCTGCTGCGTCTACTACTTATACATCTCCTGCTACGATTAATGTCAATGCATATTTATGTATGTAGCTACTTGAGACTTGGTTTTTCCAGCACCACTTATCATCAGAAGAACGACAAATGATATTTCAATCATACGACAAACGTAATAAGCCACTATGTCAGACAAATGATGAGCTGCTGTCAAGTAGAGACAAATGGTGACGGTGGCTGTGAAGTATATCTTTAGTTTTTTTTGTGCAACCAGTTTATTATTTAGTTAGTAGATGTCTTTGCTAATTTTTTTTTTTTTTGTGTAAGCACTCAATTTATTGCTTTGTAACTTCTACTTTAGAGCTTATGTTTACGTTGTCTATTTGCAGCCTCTTAAATATGTGTGCGTCATAACTACGTACAATTAGTTTTTTTTTTTAAGTTGGTCTTTTTATGTGTCTTTTAATGCCCGTAGACCGATTCAGTCTAAACTAACTTACCCTGCAACGTTTGTTTATATCTAATTCAATTCACTTCTTGTATTCAAAATAAGAGAAGAATTCTTTCTCGTTCAACCGATTTTTTACTCTCAGGTACATATACTTAAATCCAGCGCGTTTGTTATTTTCTTTTTTTTCATATATACAAATTATTGTCTCGTATCCATAGTAACCGTGCTCCAAATGCGGCGAAATCTCCCAGAAGTTAAAAGTGTTCTCTTATCAATAAAATGTCTTCTCTTCATTCTCTTTATTTTCCTTTTGGTATTATAAAATGATTCATTTTCTTCCATTTGCGCGATTTATTCTATTCGTTGCACTTTAAACACTCAATTTTCGTTGTCTACGGAGTTCGCCGTACTGAGACTTTCTCATAGCGTAGCTCTGCTTTTCTTTCTCTTCAGATGTAAAGTGTACCTAGTGATAGCAATGCGCAAACTCGTACAAATTCACCGCATTCTGCGTATGTATTATTATAAAATTTGCTATGCACTGCTTTTTGCTGTTGCTCGTCTCTCTCCTTACGCTCTATTTATTTATCAGATGCACGGCGAAATCCGGCAATTTCGTTTACTAAACAATTTTGCAATCTTTCGTACGTCTTATCATCAGTTTCTCATAAAGAACAAGATCCCATCGCGAAATTGTATTTAAATGTTGTTGTTATTTTCCCAAAAAAATTTTCATTAATAATGGTCTCAAGCTCAATCAAAAAAAATATAAAAATATATAAAAATAAAATATTGGCGTGGAATATTTTTTAACAGTATTCTTTACGAATATATCGAAGCCCGTATGCCAGAAACATGAATGTGTAAAAACAAAAATTTTGGGAAAACAAGTTTGACAGTTTTTTTTTACGAGACTTAACTTTACATTAATGCCAAGGCGAATTTATATAAGGTGGTGTTACTAGATCAGCTGATTTT
>NW_016172583.1:7559-12911 GCF_001687245.7 Rhagoletis zephyria | reverse complement strand
TAATAATTACACGCTTATTTTCGTACTTTGCTTGAAGCAGCTCCCAAGTAACACTAAAATTACCATCGGGGTAGTCATAGTATTATCTAAAGCGTTTTGTGCCTCTCCTGTTAGGCTGTCTTTCAAATATTGAAGACGTTGCGAGTTAGTAAAAGCGGTATTTTTTGTGACGATAGAATTGAAAAGATCCTTAAATGGAATCCAGTGAAGAAAATCGACATCAAATGGAGAAATTTTTATACGGGGCAATGACTGAGAAGCATGATTTCCTTGGCACTGTGACAACAATGACTCAGCAGGCGCGGCTGAGCTATTTGGAAGATCCTGAATCTCGCCCAATGTTTCTGCGTATGTACATTCCACCGTTTCGTAATCCTCTATAGAAATAGATTATACCGCCTTTTCTTCCTCACTGCTTTCACTAGACTACATTGTAAAGGTCCAGGAACTTATTCCAATATTGATCAAGCAGAATTTTATGAGCCTGGAAGAACCCTGCTGTTTGCGTGCTTTTCGCTGTTTTGCGGGTGTTTGTGCTGAAGTTAAGGATCGCTACCTTAACCGGCATAAGCTGCCTATATTTGTGCTCCATTATAGTCCTACTTAATAAGTATATGAAGTAGATCTAACCAGCGCTGTAGACTTTTTAACCTTTTATACTACCTCGTGTTGATTGCCAGGTTACATTACTCAGGGTGCTCGAGTCTACTGCGCCTTTTTAACGCTGCTGATATTAAAGTATATTTTGTTCTTCGTTCCCGGCAAGGGATGCCAAAAATGTAGCAAATATCTTCGCTAATAACTCTTGGCGACTTGAAAGTTGCACTTTGTTGTATTAAAATAAAAAATATTTAATATTTCAGTAATANTGGCGACTTGAAAGTTGCACTTTGTTGTATTAAAATAAAAAATATTTAATTTTAAGGACTTTTATTATGAAATATTTTGATACTTATTATTCCATTCTAATTCTGTTTCACATTTCAATTAATTTCACTTCATATTTAATTTGCACATGTAAATCACATAACTCAATTCAGGTAAAAACTTATGAAAAGATGACACAAGAAAGCGAAGAAAAAGTAAGACAAATTTTTAAATACGTTGGTAATTATTATTCAGTCCTACATCTTTTTCATATTTTTTAATTCGTTCTTCGTTTTTTAATTTCATCTTTTCAATTTGCAGTCTTTCATCTTGTTGCATTTGCAATTCAAGTATCCTTATTTTCAATTGGTTCTGCAGCTCAATTTTTTTAATTCAACTAAATTTTTCTCTCTCTCCTTTTCTAAATTTAGCTTTTCGACTTCTGCCTCTTATTTCTGCTTTTGGATATCAATCAAATTAGCAAACGGATTTGTAGAAGTTTGCTTCGCTTGTTTTGGTTTCTTCCGCTTTTGACTGAAATCAAGAGCGCTTTCGATGTTGAAGGAGAAGGGCTAGTATGAGATTTTTCTGGTATAGGAGTACTAGAACGAGTTCTCCCTGGGCTTTCTACGTGGCAGTCTTCTAAAAACTCTAAATCAATGTATTCACTGCTATCACTAATGGCTAGCGCACTTACGTCACTAGTACTTTCGTAAATAACATCAGGGCAAACATTTTTTCGCTGGCCAAAAATTTCTGCGAGCAGATCAAATTGGGGACTCAATTTATTGATGTGTGACGACACACTAGACCCCTCGCCACTGGCCAGCAGCACAGAACCAGTACTGGATTTCCATTCGGCCGCAGAAACATAGCACCGCTTAAGGTATTTCATCTTGCATTTAGAGGAAACCAATTCTATTCCTCGAAGAGTCGGGGTATTTTCTTTAATATTCCTGCAGAAGTTCTCCGCGATCGATTTTTGTAAAATTGAAACAAATATTAGTAAACGTTATTATTACATTTAATACTGCAATTGCCCCAAACGACTCAGGCCGTTCTTAGACCGCATCGGAAACCGCTTGGAGGAGTGTGAGTACTTCAGAATCGGTCCATCGATGCGAAGGATTTATCCTGTTGTTGTTGTTGCTACAACAACCCCGCCAAGATCGGTGAATATCTCAGTCGTTGCCGTGAGGCTCCTCTAACGGAAACCGCCATAAGCGTGCAGCCTCAATAAGGTCGGTCCACAGGGACAAAGGCGTTAGGGTTGTCGGGTTTTCCGGGCGTACGATGAGATGTTTCGAGTCATGGAGTGTCTCTCCGCATGCCGGACAACACTCATTTGGCACATCTGCGTCTAATCTTCTAATCAGGTATGAGTTTAACCTGCTGCAGTAGCCAGAGCGAAGTTGGGTTATTGTGGTTCTAGTCTCCCGAGGCAGATTAAGCTCCGTCTCGTCAATGTCCGGTGGCCGTACGCCTAGGTCTGGAGTCTACATAACTCGAGACTGACTCCCTGTGAATTCCGCTCAGGGCCTATCGATAAGCTGACGAGTCCTGAGGTTATTTTATGAACCTCTGGACTTCGTCCGTTAGTTCGTAGAGGTGCCTCCTGACGTGCCTGGCCGAAGGCTCTTCTGCAAGCAGTTGTCTATTTGGGTGACCACGTCTATGGCTTCTAATTAGAAACTGCTTGCAGAGCATTGTGTTATGCTATTTTATTGGGAGCATTTTCGCCTCGTCGTGCAGGTGGTGTTCTGGTGACATAGAAGGCATCCAGTTCCTGTCCGTAGTGCGGTGTTTTGGATAGTCTGCAGCTCCATCCACTGCGTCCTACTAGTCCCCGGCGACCACACTGGTGCTGCGTAATTTAAAACCGGCCGGCCTATTGTCTTGCATGTTGCCAGCAACGTTTCTTTGTCTTTGCCCCAAGTATTGCCGGCTAACGACTTAAGGACCTTGTTGCGGCTCTGTACACTGTTGACAATAGCGGTTGCGTGCGCAGAGAGGGAGAGCAGACTGTCGAAGGTTACTCCGAGTATTTTAAAGTTATTAACCGTCGGAATTTATGTATCTTCGACGTGAATTCCCAGCAGTAGCCTGACCTCCTCCTTCCAGGTGGGGAACGAGGTCGCAGAGGATTTTGTAAGGAAGAGGTTAGGCTCCTTGCAGTGAAGAAGCGCGAAAGCTCGAAGAGATACCCGTTCGAACACAAGTCATCAATTCCATTCCTAGACGCCATGATCGAGCAATCGTCGGCGTAAGGGACAATCGAGTCTCCCTCTGGTGGTTGAGGGAGCTTTGAAATGTAAAATTTAAACATTAGTGGGGAATGGACACCACCCTGTGGAAAGCCGTGTTTTATTTTTCTGAGATTGCTCGATTTGTCTCTAAACATTACCGACGAGTGTCGACCACTCAGATAATTCGCTGGCCACCGTTTGAGCCTCTGTGGGAGAGAGGAGGGCTCTATGTCTTCTAGTAGCGTGGAATAGCTAACGGTGTAAAACGCCTTTGACAGGTCCAACGCTACTGGAATATTTCTCTCACGGGGACGTTTGTGGTTAAGGCCACGTGTTATCTGCGCATTTATGGTGTTGAGTGCTGTTGTTGTATCGCGGACTTTACGGAAATCATGCTGATGCTTCGCTGGGGTCAGGTGGTTCGTGAAATACGGGAGCGGCAAAGCCTCTAGTGTCTTCGCTTCCGAGGAAAGGAGTGGTATCGGGCGATATGCTTCTCCTTTGTTGGCTGGTTTCCCCGGTTTGAGCAGTGGAACTACTCTCTCCATATTCCAGATGTCTGGGATAATGAGAGTGGCCATTGACATATTGAGGACCTCCGTTAGGTGCGTTACTCCCGCAGGACCAACATTTTTCAGCATCAACATTCATATTCCCATGGCTTTGGGGGCTTTCACCTTCCCGATGGCCACCTGAACTTCACCGCTAGTGAAAGCAAGGGGGGCACAAGTTGTTGGCAGTTTGTGCAGCCTTCTGATCGATTGGCTTTGTCCGCCGGAGGATGCAGTATGAACTGCCGGCTAAAATAGCTCGCGCATCGCTCCGGGTCCGACGAAGCATGGTCGCCGAAAGAACTTTCGACCCTGTCGTCGTGCTTCGTCGGACTGGACAGTGACCTCACGGTTGACCAAAGCATACTAACACCAGAGCCGAAGTTGCAAGTCTTCAAATGCTCTTCCCACTTTTTCGGCTTATGTACGTTCACAAGCTGCCGAGTCCCCGCGTTGAGATCCCTGATACTTTCCCTGAGATCCCTGATGATTCACGGGATCGGCCTGAGGAAGGTTGTCACGCTCATCGGCTAGAACAGCCGCTTCAGCAGGGACGTTTGGACGGGGGTCCGTAATGCATCCTGCCGTTACGAAGCGAGCTGCAGCAGCAGTGACAACACTGCGGAACTTACGTTCACCAAGGTGAACATCGGTTGGTGTGGGGAGCGCAGCGAAGGTGCTCTCAGTAAATTCCGCGAAGCCTTTCCAATCAGCTTTAGAAGAGTTGATATAGGTCCGGTGTTCCGCGGAAGCAATGTCGGTTGGTTTATCGATCGAGATGACTATGGGCAGATGGTCTGATGCCAAAGTCAGCATAGGTCGTCATGATACGCAGTTTATTAGACGAGCGCTGACTATTGTTATGTCTGGCGAGCTGCAGCAGCTGCCCACAATCCTGGTGGGTGCGTCGTCATTCATTGTGCAGAATATCGAATCGTCTATCTGCTCAGCCAAGTCTGTTCCCCTACGATCGTTTGACAGGCTGGAATGCCAAAGATCGTGGTGCACATTAAAGTCACCTACTATCATACGGTTTTCACCACTGAGGAGCGCACCTATATCAGGGTGATATCCTGCCGGGCAGCAAGTGCCAGGGCGTATGTAAACCTTAAATATTTCGAGCTCAACATCGCCTGACCGGATATCAATGCCCCGACATTCTAGGGTGGTATCCCTGCGGTCGGTGTCTGCTTCAATAAAACGATACTGCACGTTGTGGTGCTTGATGAACGCTAAGCCACCACTATTATCTCGCTCGCGAAGGTGCACATTGTATCCGGCACAATTCAACAATGTTGAACTGCTGTGCAACTTTGTCTCTTGGACCGTAGCTATAAATATACCATGTCTTCCCAGGATTTATCCTCCTACGTTTTGCCTTAGTATTCTGTAAAAAAATTACTAAAATTGTTTATTATTTAACTTTTGGCGTGTTAAGTTTCATTCTTCCCTCGTCCATTGTGCTCATTTACTTTTGATGTGTTCGTAGCAGAAGCGATCAGCTGGCAACCTATCAGGGTTGCATATTATTGAAATTTATCCACGAAAATATTTTAATAAAGTGATAAACTGTAGTTAAATAGATTTCCATACAAAGTTTGACAGTTCATTTATCAAAATGATAAATTTATCGTTTTATCAAGATTATCAGCAGTTTATCACTTTTCATGAAGATCCCTAAAGAAAGG
>NW_016172583.1:0-7534 GCF_001687245.7 Rhagoletis zephyria | reverse complement strand
GAGGAAATGAACGAAAACCACAATGAATTGTCAAATCGAATTAGGAATGAGTCGGGTAAACGAGGTAATTCAGCAAAGTAATTCAGAAGCGTCCCTACAAGAATTGTGTGATGGAAACTAACACATTCTCATTTATCTTACAAACACATTTGCAAATTTTGCGTTGGTTAAAAAGAGACCACTAAATAAGGCCATAAGTAGGAGGAAGACGGAAGATAACATGTACACAAATGTTTACATCACGTTTTGCATAGTGTTCTTAAAAAGTTGATAGAAGAACTTTATTGAGATCTCCATCCCCAGTGATGATCACATGATAAATTAAATGACTATCACTGTTCTTGTAGGGTTAGTATCTACATATGAATGTATCGTCGCCAGGGTAAAAGATTTTCGTATGTTAATTTCGGCAGGTTGTGGCAAATCGCGATTGAAGTTTGGAATGCAATTTCCCCAAAGTCTCTGAAAATGTTACTAGTTCACAAAATTCTTAAATTATTTAATTTTTAATGTTTTTTTGTAATTAGTTTTGAGTTTATAAAGGTTTTTCTTTAGTAAAATTTTATCGTAAGCGTCATTTGTCCACAAATTGGCAGCCACTTTGTATGAAATACGACAAAATGTTATCAAAATTACTACCATATAAGTGACACCTTTTACTCAATATCTCGGAAAGAAGATATCCAAAAATGGCCATTTTTAAGATATTGATTAGTTTAATATGGCTGCATCACTGACGAGATTTTCTCTAATATATTCTGTATCGATAGGAGAGTGACCTTTTTAATTTAGAATTTTAATAGGGTTGCCACCTGATAAGACAATCACTATATTCAATTCTAATAAGCGTAGGCGTCAGTTCTGCACCGTCACTGTCAAATGAAAAGACTTATAGCCCAGTTATGCATACTTAGTTTGCATTTGAGTTGTCACATAAGAATCTGTTAAACGGGCTTTGCGTATAAGCGGATACCCAACGCATAGCACTTAACATCTAGAATTCTGTGGGGTTTTGATTTTTACGTAAAAATGGTATAGCAGCAAGTATGCATAACTGGGCTATTAGCCTCTGGATGTGTAATAATGTACTATTTTTCTGAGTAGGGTTTTCACCTGTTTAAAAACTGTAAGATCTTCACCGTTCGCTAAAAAAAATTCGATACCAAATGAAAATGCATGGCCTTCGCATGTACAATAACTTTAATTTTTTGATTTTTTTACCGCGTTAATCTCGAAAGCTACTGAACGGATTTGGATGAGATTTTGTTTTATATATTCTGTATCGATAGAAGCATTATATTTAGTGCTTAGCATTTCTATAGTGGTCATCTGTCTAAAAACTTATAAGATCCTTGCGTTGAATTATAAGATCTTCACCGTATGTTGGACCAAAAAATGGTATACCAAGTGAAAGGATATGGTCTCCGGATGTGCAAAATGCACTAATAATTATTGGAAGTGGGTTGCCACCTATTTAAAAATAACCACATTTTTATTAATTAGATACATCAGATTTTCACAGTTCACTCAATTAAAAAAAACAAGTGAAAGGATATGGTCTCCGGATGTGCAAAATGCACTAATAATTATTGGAAGTGGGTTGCCACCTATTTAAAAATAACCACATTTTTATTAATTAGATACATCAGATTTTCACAGTTCACTCAATTAAAAAAAACAAGTGAAAGGATATGATCCTCAGATGTGCAATGCTTTAATTTTTTTAGTGGGGTTACCACCTATTTCAAAATAACAACCTTACATATAATACGTGAATGCATTATTAATTATTAATTACATCAGATTTGTGCAATAAGGTTTTATATTTTCGAAGAGGGTTGCCACCTCAACGAAAAATTATAAGATTGGGCTGTTCGTTGGACCAAATGTCGTTAAAAGAGAGGTGTACAATAAGGCTTTTTTTTAATACTGTTGCCGCCTGTCTAAAAATTTTTTAAGATCCACACCGTTCAATGCATTAAAAACATAAGGTGTCACATGAAACGGTTTGGCCATTAGGTGTGCAATAAGGCTTTATTTTTTAATAGGGTTACCACTTGCTGCTTACNGTTTTATATTTTCGAAGAGGGTTGCCACCTCAACGAAAAATTATAAGATTTGGGCTGTTCGTTGGACCAAATGTCGTTAAAAGAGAGGTGTACAATAAGGCTTTTTTTTAATATTGTTTCCGCCTGTCTAAAAATTTTTTAAGATCCACACCGTTCAATGCATTAAAAACATAAGGTGTCACATGAAACGGTTTGACCATTAGGTGTGCAATAAGGCTTTATTTTTTAATAGGGTTACCACTTGCTGCTTAATTATGTACACTTTCAGCGCGTAGCGAAGCCTCGCGCATACGAGGCCAGCTAGTACTTCGATAAATAATGAAAATTAATAAAAATTCGCGTTATTTTATATAAATAATTTATTTTATAAAAATCAATACTTCGATAAAAAATGAAAATTTTTAATAAAAACACACGATTTTTTACATTACAAATTTTCGCCCTCAGCGCTTAAAAAAAATAACAATACTTCGATAAATAATGAAATTTTTTTATAAAAAATCGTGCGATCGGCTGCATGTGAAGAGGTGCCGAGGGTCATGTGGCGACTCTCGACATGCCGGGCATTGGTTGGGCCCATCCTCATTAATTCTGCTCAGGTATGAGTTTAGCCTGCTGCAATAGCCAGGTCAGGTGGTTGTGTACCTAGAACGGCATTCACAGNCATGTGAAGAGGTGCCGAGGGTCATGTGGCGACTCTCGACATGCCGGGCATTGGTTGGGCCCATCCTCATTAATTCTGCTCAGGTATGAGTTTAGCCTGCTGCAATAGCCAGAGCGTAATTGGGCTATTGTGGAGCGGGTCTCCCGACAAAGTTCTGTCCCGTCCAGGTCAGGTGGTTGTGTGCCTAGAACGGCATTCACAGGGCGGGAGTCTACGTAACTTGAGATCGACTCCCTGTGAATGTTACTCAGGGCCTGTCGATAAGCTGACGATTCCAGAGGTTGTTTAATAAACCTTNTGAGATCGACTCCCTGTGAATGTCACTCAGGGCCTGTCGATAAGCTGACGATTCCAGAGGTTGTTTAATAAACCTCCGGACTTCGTCCGTCAGTTGGTAGAGATGCCTCCTGACGTGCCTTGGCGAGGGCTCTTCTGCGAGCTGCTGTTTGTTTGGATGACCACGGCTGTGATCCACCACAAGAAACTGCTTGCAGAGCATTGTATTATGTTCCCTGACTGGGAGTATCTGGGTTTCGTCGTGAAGGTGGTGTTGCGGCGACATCAGAGGGCATCCAGTCGATGTCCGAAGTGCCACATTCTGACAGGTCTGTAGCTTCATTCACTGCGACCTGCTAATCCCAGGCGACCACACGGGCGCTGCATAGTTTAGAATGGGCCAGCCAATTGCCTTGTATGTTGCCAACAACGTTTTTTTGTCTTTGCCCCAAGCAGAGACCGTACCGCTTATGGATTTTATAATAAAAGTAAACNGCGACATCAGAGGGCATCCAGTCGATGTCCGAAGTGCCACATTCTGACAGGTCTGTAGCTTCATTCACTGCGACCTGCTAATCCCAGGCGACCACACGGGCGCTGCATAGTTTAGAATGGGCCAGCCAATTGCCTTGTATGTTGCCAACAACGTTTTTTTGTCTTTGCCCCAAGCAGAGACCGTACCGGTTATGGATTTTATAATAAAAGTAAACAAATTTAAGTTATTTTTTGACTCTTATCATTTTTAGCAAATAATACCGATTATTTCTGCTTATTATTTTTTTAAGGCAAAAATAAAAGTTAAAATTTGCCTTTTATTTTTTTGAGCAGAAAATAATCGGTAATTGATGACTTTTATTTTTTTAGGCAAAAATAAAAGTCAAAGTTAGAAACCAAGTATTCGAGAGCTGTGTATACTCGAATGTGATAGTTTTGAAGCTCCTATATGGATTTTAATAACCCCTATACCCAAATACCAGGGTTAGTTCAAATCTGTATAAATATTTATTATACATACAATACATGAAGGGAGTTTTTGTTAACGGCATCAGATCTGCACCGATTATTCGATTTTCAAAACTGAGGTGCCAAATTAAAGGGCTTAGCCTCTAGATGTATGTAACACGAGGCATGGCTTTTTTGAATATGGCTGCCACCTTTTTTTAAATTATAAAATCTGCACCGTTCGTTATATTAAAACAGAAGAGCTGCCAAACGAAAGGCCTAGGCGTGTAGATGTGCAAGAATGTCTCAGTTTTTTTAATGGAGTTGCCACCTGCTTCTTAAATAGAAGGCTTACACCGTTCGTTGGATTAAAACAGAAGAGGTGCCAAATAGAAGGGCTGGGCCTGTAGATGTGCAACAAGGTTTCAGTTTTTTGAATAAGGTTGCCACCTGCTTCTAAAATCATAAGACTTACACCGTTCGCACACCTGTCGCGTTTCCAAATGAGATGTCAGATGAAAAATATTGACTTACAGACCTGTTTTGGGTTTTTAAAGGGTTGCCGCCTAATTAAAATTGCATTGTTTAAATATATAGTCAGTAAAGTGTCACAATATGGGCACCAAGCGAAAGGGCTTTGAGACTAAATTAATATGTTGGTGTTTTTAATAGAGTTCACTTATTAAACAAATTTATAACTATGAATGGTATGTAATGTATTAAACNAAAAAACTGCTTGCAGAGCATTGTATTATGTTCCCTGACTGGGAGTATCTGGGTTTCGTCGTGAAGGTGGTGTTGCGGCGACATCAGAGGGCATCCAGTCGATGTCCGAAGTGCCACATTCTGACAGGTCTGTAGCTTCATTCACTGCGACCTGCTAATCCCAGGCGACCACACGGGCGCTGCATAGTTTAGAATGGGCCAGCCAATTGCCTTGTATGTTGCCAACAACGTTTTTTTGTCTTTGCCCCAAGCAGAGACCGTACCGGTTATGGATTTTATAATAAAAGTAAACAAATTTAAGTTATTTTTTGACTCTTATCATTTTTAGCAAATAATACCGATTATTTCTGCTTTTTATTTTTTTAAGGCAAAAATAAAAGTTAAAATTTGCCTTTTATTTTTTTGAGCAGAAAATAATCGGTAATTGTTGACTTTTATTTTTTTAGGCAAAAATAAAAGTCAAAGTTAGAAACCAAGTATTCGAGAGCTGTGTATACTCGAATGTGATAGTTTTGAAGCTCCTATATGGATTTTAATAACCCCTATACCCAAATACCAGGGTTAGTTCAAATCTGTATAAATATTTATTATACATACAATACATGAAGGGAGTTTTTGTTAACGGCATCAGATCTGCACCGATTATTCGATTTTCAAAACTGAGGTGCCAAATTAAAGGGCTTAGCCTCTAGATGTATGTAACACGAGGCATGGCTTTTTTGAATATGGCTGCCACCTTTTTTTAAATTATAAAATCTGCACCGTTCGTTATATTAAAACAGAAGAGCTGCCAAACGAAAGGCCTAGGCGTGTAGATGTGCAAGAATGTCTCAGTTTTTTTAATGGAGTTGCCACCTGCTTCTTAAATAGAAGGCTTACACCGTTCGTTGGATTAAAACAGAAGAGGTGCCAAATAGAAGGGCTGGGCCTGTAGATGTGCAACAAGGTTTCAGTTTTTTGAATAAGGTTGCCACCTGCTTCTAAAATCATAAGACTTACACCGTTCGCACACCTGTCGCGTTTCCAAATGAGATGTCAGATGAAAAATATTGACTTACAGACCTGTTTTGGGTTTTAAAGGGTTGCCGCCTAATTAAAATTGCATTGTTTAAATATATAGTCAGTAAAGTGTCACAATATGGGCACCAAGCGAAAGGGCTTTGAGACTAAATTAATATGTTGGTGTTTTTAATAGAGTTCACTTATTAAACAAATTTATAACTATGAATGGTAAGTAATGTATTAAACACATTCGATATTGCTATCAAACGAAAGCTGGTTAAGAGGGCTTTTGTGCAATTGTATGCGAATTTTCGATGGTTGTCATATCTATACTAATTATGTATATAAAGAGAAGTCCCTTTTTTTGTAACAGGTTATCTCGTGAACGGCTGGTCCGATTTTCATGAAATTTTGTATATAAATAGCTTTCGGTAACCACCACGTTTTAGGCTAAAAAAAAATTACTTTTTTTNTTTGTATATAAATAGCTTTCGGTAACCACCACGTTTTAGGCTAAAAAAATAACTTTTTTTGGGTAGGTGGACCAGGGACCGTTCTATTCGAAGAAATCATATTTATGGTCCGATTTGCTTAAAATTCGGTATGGTACGTAAGTAGCTTTTTAGCATACATTAGCATATATGATCCATTTTTTCCGGGAAGTGGTCCAGGGACTGATCTATTCGAAAAAATCGTATTTACGGTCCGATTTGCTTAAAATTCAGTACCTAAGTACCGTTTTTTAGTTTTCGCAAGGCTCGAGAGCGGCTGAACCGATTTTTTTGAAACTGCCACCTGCCGCTCGTGCCCCAAGGATGGTTTTAGGCTAAACAAAAATCTATATGTAAAGGGGGCGTGGCACTTCCCATACAATCCGAATTTCTCATGCTACATATCTCTGAAAGTGTGCATGGTAGAGTTCTGGAACTTGGTATGGAGATATACGAAATCAATCGCATACCCTTGGAGAAAAATTTAAGCTATTGTAAAAAGGGGTGTGGCATCTGCCATACAAACCGAATTTTTCATATTGCATATCTCTGGAAATTTTTTGGTAGAGTTCTGGAACTTTGTATGGAGATGTACGAAATATATCGCATACTATTGGAGAAAAATTGGAACTATTGGAAAAGGGGGCGTGGCATCTTCCATACAAACCGAATTTTTCATACTGCCTATCTTTGGAAGTGTTCATGGTAGAGTTCTGGAACTTGGTATGGAGATATAAGAAATCAATCGCATACTCATGAAGAAAGAGGGCAGCTGTTGGAAAGGGGGGCGTGGCACCTCCCATATAAATCGAATTTGTATACTGAATATCTCTGAAAGTATGCATGGTACAGTACTGGAACTTCATGTGGAGATATGTGTATAGTTGAAATCAAGCCCATACTCATGGAGAAAATTTGGGCTATTTGAAAAGGGGTGTGAGACCTACAAACGTTCCGAGCTTTAGTTATCTTTGAATGTATTTTTTAATTCTTTTGTAGGTGTGTTGGTGAGTGAAATCCTCCTAAATGGTTTACGGATTTTAACGAAACTTTTTGTGTGTTTGAGTGGGTCTCTGGATGGTTTAGTTTCACAATTTAATCCGACAGTTGGCGCTGTAGTTGAGTTATTACTAAAAATCTTATTTATGATCCGATTTGGCTAATGTTTTAAATATGTATGTAATACTATTGCAAAAACGTGCTGCCAATTGATGCTAAAGTCGAGCTATTACTACCCAGCAAAAAATTGGACTAATCCGGGATGACTCCGGGAGCAATCGCAAAGGAGCATGCGACTAATACCACTTTTGATCTCTTTATATGGAATGAACTGATCGCTTTTGTTCGAGCATGTCCTATGAAGA
>NW_016172582.1:0-12912 GCF_001687245.7 Rhagoletis zephyria | reverse complement strand
GTATGTATAAATATTCGTAAAAAATGTAGATTTAAAAATTAAGCATAGTTCTTAATTCAAGGCAAGGAAATTGTGTAAATAATTAGCGCATATGAAAAACAAAGAAAGTGAAAAGGAACGGTCGAAAGCAGACTTTGTAAATATTTCGCATTTGAAAGCAAAAAATTTCGAAACAAAATTAGTGCTTATTTACAAAAATACAATTATGTACAGTAAAAATGTATGTAATTAATGCTTAAGTTTAGCGACTAAGTAAGTGGCAAGTTTGTATGCGTATGTGTGTGTGACAAATTTAAAAGTCTACAAAATGTGCAGGTCAACGAGCAAAACAAAAAAATGCATATTTCTCAAAAGAATTTGAGCAGAAAGCACAGTGTGTTAGTAATACAATTTAAAACTAAAATAGAAAACAACAAAAAATTATGTTTCTGAGTTAATAGATTAAGTAAATTAAATAGAATACAAATAAAATGAAAATTAATAAAAGCAAAAAAACTACAAAAATATAAAAAAAAACTGCGTGTGTTTTGAAGGAAACAAGCAATCATAACGTCGCTTAAAGTACAAAACGGCGTATGTGAGGTTGCATAAACTATTTTCTAGAGCGTAAAAACACTTATATTTCAAAATGGTTTCCCTTTTTATAAAAAAATCGCATTTCTGGCTGATATATTTCAGGGCGAGTGGATAAGGATTGAGCCAAGAGCTTTTGTGAGCAAATCCAATTTTTGGCAGCAACTGTCAGTTACGCGGTTTTGTACTTTAAACGACGATAAAATCTCTACAACAAACAATATACTAAAGATAAAGTATGTATGTATGTATATACATTTACCCCTCAACTCCGTGTAACTCGCTAATTTGACTGCTCATCTACATACATACGTATGTGTGTTACGTATTTTGGTTTTTCAGGTGACGATATGTAAGTATGTATGTATATTCAAGGGAGCTCCGCCAAACACGTTTCTTCTTCTTTCATACATTTCATCGTATTGTTTCTTTCTCTCTGCATTGTCGCTTCTTATTTGACAACTAAATTCAATAATTTCCCAGGCAAATTTCGGTGCAGTTATGGCATTGAAATTATTTAGAAATGAGTTATTAGCGACATAAATATACAGTGGCGGTTAAAAATGGAATGTTTTTAAAGTTAGATTTTTTATATCTATTTTTTTTTTTAATATGGGTCATGCTTTAACAAAAACCATATAAATCACACTTTCAAAATTCATACAGAATTTGGAAAAATTTCACACATTTTTATCTAAATTTCGAGCTTTTTACGCAGATTTTTTTTTAATTTTTGGGGTATGCAGTTAACAGGATTAAAAAATTTTAGTAAAATTAGTGCAAGTTTTGAGCGGATAAAAAATCGCATTGATTTTTAATAACTTCTTTTACTGACGTCTTTTTTGTTTTATATTAAAAGCGAAATTTAAGAAAACAGGCATTGACCTTTTTTATTTTTTTTTCGCAAATGGTCTTGCGCATATTCTTCCACAAAAAATTCATGTTTATATGGAAAAAAGTTCAAAAACGCCGTAACTTTACTAAAATTTTATAATCTTGTTAACTGCAGACCCAAAGAATTTAAAAAAATTTCTGATTAAAAAGCTCGAAATTTATATAAAAACTTGTGGATTTTTTCTAAATTCTGTATAAAGTTTGAAAGTGAGATTTATATAGTTTTGTTTAAGCATGAACCGCATTTTTATAAAAAATATAAAAAAAAATAATAGCCTGAAAAACATTGTAAATATTAAATACGAAACACCATTCATCCACTTTTGACCGCCACTGTACATACATACATACATACCTACGTAAATGTCGATATTTGATGAAAGAGCTTTTTCTGAACGACGAACGAGTTAGGAATGGGAACGTACTATAAGTGCGTAGACACCATTCTTGAAAAAAAATCATTTTTTTTCTAAGATCTTAATTAGTGTTGCTCCCAAAAACTTTTTGTTAGGTATCCCTCGATATGCAACGTATGGAAAGTTTAAGAAAAATCTCGTGCTTGCTCCTTTGAAATGGTCAATCCTGATCTTAATGGGCTTGTATAAAGCTCTCATTAAAAACCTTCTCTTATTTGGATCGAAACATAAAATGTTGCCAACAGCCTCTTCTCTTTGCTTTCGTTGTCCACTGGTTCGTATCGGGTCGAAATATAATTTTTCCGGAGCGTCTTCTTCCAAACATACCACTCCTCCAAGCGAGTGCCATCATTGTGTTTGACTATTTTCATGTGATTATAAAGCTCGTATAGCATATATATATAGCCCCATATTCCTTGGTATACATTGCCAATGCAAACAGGGACATAGGTCTCGCTCCAGAGCCTTCTCATCTTTGTGGACCGTGTCCACATTTCGGAGCCATATAAGGGCGCTTTCACCATCACGGGTGGGACATTTGCACAGAAAATATGGTATTTCTTGTTTAAATTTAAGTATAAAGTACTCAACAACTATAAATTTTGATAAAGCTACACCTAACTGACTATTATGTGAGTTTTTATAAAATACGAAAAAATTCCAGCTTGCTTTTATATGGAAAAAATCATGGGTGTGACAAAAAAGAACCTGCTTTTGGGAGCAGATATACATATTTTACGGGAACTCTGCTAATTTATTTCCCTTTTCTGTGCGAACTTGATGCCTTGTAATAAAACGAAAAACCACGAATACAAAAAAAGCAAAAACAACTACAAAAATCATTTCTTTATTATAAAAAATCCTAAATTCCTCTGTCACGGGTGGGACAACCTTTGTTACAGATAGGACACGTTCGAATTAATATTTATATGAATAGGAGCTTTTTGTGTGGTCCAAGTCAAGTAGGGGCTAAATTCACTCACTTTTTATCTTAGGTTATATGGAAGCAAAATCAGCAAAAAAAAAAATTAAAATCAACGGAATTTCCTGCGTCTTGAAAATTTCACTTTTACCTACCTAAACTTAATGGACTGCATACATAGAATTTTTTTTGAAATTCTGAACAAAAAGTTTAACATTTTTTGGTGTAATTACAATAATTATTAAAGTTTGTTGAATTTTTATAATTTGTGTACGAAGTTTGAAATGTGGATTTATGTGGTTCTGGTTATGTAATGTGCTAGACCTTTATAAAAAAAAAACTATAAACACTAAATAAACAAAAGAAAAACCAAAATTGGTCAAAATGTCACTTGACTTAATCAGATGACCACGAGGGTATATAGTCCACCTCAACAAACAATCAAAGCTAATCAACCCTGTAAACCTACCTCTGACAACTGTCCCACCCGTTGCTGTCACTCAAAAAATTAACTTGGAACTTGATTTCAAAACGTAAAAATGGTAATAAAAATGCATTTAAAGCTTTAGTTTGTTATTTTTTGGTTGATTCAAGATTTTTACAAATTTCTTAAACACACCTTTGTTCGTTTTATAACAAAATAATTTTTGCAGCTTGATCTGCAGGCCAATATCCTTTCTGGTGTGAATGCTGTATCCTAGGTAGGTAAAGACATAAAAAACTATGAATGCATTGCCAGGAGATCCTCTGGCTTTATTTCTTTTGCCACCTTTGTCCCCTTCTACAAGCTGGAGATCCTGAAGTTTGGGCCGATGATGTCAATATCGCCTGCAATCATCGCGTTATAACTATACATTAGTGACGCTGTGACTCAAACAGGGATTGCGTACTACGCTTTCCAGCATCAGATTGAATAAAGTGAGGCCCCGCATTTGGTCCTGAACTTCGTAGAGGGGTCTTCAAATAGAGACGGAGCTGAAAGTTATGTTAGCTCCTATTTTGATGCAGTTACAGTTGCAAGGCTATACTCAATCCCGATTCTTGCGTCTTCATTCGCGGACTCCAGGAAACATACGCAACCCACGTAAGAGATGCGGTAATCAACTAGTTTGGAGCCTTTTGTTCCGGCAGTAAGCTATGGAGATCGAAGGGATCACTACAACTTATTCGGTCTAAGGACTCACTGAAGTCAGCAGCGTCTGTTCATCAATGTTTGCGACTGCAAGCGCGCGTTCAGTTTGGAGCAAGTGGCAGATCACATACTTAAATATGGATTTTTATGAAAACCCAATAACGACAGGTTGTACACATTTGCTACGACCAGAAAATAGATCAAAACAGTCGCAATAGATATTGAGGTCACCTGAGTTAAAACTATAATACAAGTATCTAACTCGAAAACTGTACAAAAGCCTTTGTACCGAGCATATCTAACTAATTTAAATAGTGCATAACTATGCATGTACATAAGTATATTATCAAGAGGAGCTCTGGACCGATGAGATCTCAATACTGGCGGAAAATTATATTGGCGAAAGATCCAAACTAGAAATCGCGCCATGTCATTAATATTAGGCCAGCAAGCGGGTCTTTTATTTTGCTTAGGTTCTCTCCGGATTTTAAGTAGTGTTATTTATTAGTAACAATTCTGCGCTAGACACTCATTACTTTTTCAAATCAGAAATTCTTAAAGTCAGCATACTTGTGGGTTTTTTTTTCAACACCTTAATATGCACCGATTAACTAGGTTTGACGAATGTATGGTGAATTTCATGCAAAATTCCAGATGTTTTAATAAATTTTGCAACAAATTTTCAGCCTTCCAATCAAATTTGTTAAAGAAAATTTTTGGTTGGACGTTTCTAAAAAATTTCGCTAATTTTTAATACAGGACACCGAGAGAAAAACAGCATATTCGACATTTTTCAGTAAAAGTTGAAAATTAATTAACTTTCCTGAGTTTTGCACAAAGTTTAAAAATTTTAGTTTTTTGTCTTAGTATTAACAATATTTTTTTAAAAAATAAGCGGAAAAAATTGCAATTGCAAGTTTGCAAAAAATTTTAAAAATTCCCTATGTCCACACATTTGTGGTTGATTGTTTGTGTGATTGAATGTAAGTATGAACCAACATATGTATGTATATGCAATCCTTATTACGCAAACCGATGTTTCAAATTTTAATTAATCTAAATCAGAGGTTCCTAAACTTTTTTCTTCGTATACCCCTTTCACAACTTTACTGGTTTCTGTGGACCCCCTGCTGCTCATTTCTAACATATTCTCAAAGCTCATCAAAAAATGTGAAGTTAGATCCAACGATGTAAATTTGCATCGCAGGTGAGTTCCAAAACTAAATTCGGAGTGGCAAAAATAAAAATAAAATATTTTCTAGACGTCTAATTATTAAAAAAAATATGATTACACACTTGCAAGTTTAAAAAAACAGAAGCCATCAAAGTACGATCTCCCTCTGAGGAGTTATATTTTTTAAGAGCACTTCATAAACTCCTCACGTGTTCGGCTCAGTCATAAATTTGCATGTGGCGTATTTGTAAAATAGTTTACTTGTGTTCATGCCATCATTTTTTTTTAAGCAAAACTTAAAACAAAAGATCGCTAAGCTTTTCACGCCAAAATTTAAATTCAGAAACTGAAAATTGATGATAAAAAACCAAGCAAGCAAGAAGCACAAGAAGTGTTCCACCGTCTCGTCCTCTTCAAGGCAGGATGGGCAAATGGACTTATCCTTACGCCTATCACAGTCAGGTGTTTGTGCGACGTGAAGTGAACAGTCAGCAGTCGAACAAGTTGTCTACAGTCCCGTCTGCTCAGTGAGAGCAAAGAAACTAGATAGACCGTCTGAGATTGCAAGCAACATAAGTTTTGCCCACCTGCATCCATTCGATGTCTCCCATTCATTGCTGATGGTGGCCTGGTCGAAGCCAACTGTGGCCAAATGGTCAGATGTCTCATTGCCAGATACTCCCGAGTGACCTGGTACCCAGAGTAAAGCAAGCTGGTTACGTTTACCACCATAATTTAGTATAGACTAGCATTTCCTAACTAGTTTGGAGGTAGTTAGAGGGCTCGCCAATGCCTTAAGTGCGGCTTGTTTGTCACTGCAGACACGTAAACTCCTTCCCCTCCACCAATGTTCCATCACGTAGTCCATGGTTTTGAGGATTGCAATTACCCCAGCCTAGAAAATCGATGCATATTCGCCAAGAGAAAGGTGAGGCTTTTCGCGAGTAACTTCGAAAAAGACGCCAGATCCTGACCCGGAGTCAGTTTTGGAGCCATCAGTGAAGATTCAACAATGTGTGGGTACGGGCTCAATGCTGAAATTAAGCCAGCATTCCTCCTCAGGGAACTCAACATTATAGAATCTCTTCAAAAAAAACCTACTACCCTGTAGCATTGAAAAGAAACAAGTGGACAAATCTCTGCCGCCAGCAATTTTCGCATCGCCTCACTCAGTGTTGTAGCAACATCCGTTTCTTTTTAGTCTGCAGGTGCCCTTCAACGCTTCCCCACGCATGAAGACACAAAGCGACAGTAAGTGCAGCAGAGCGTCAAGAGCACTACACACCACTCAAAAAAAATTTAAGTTAAATAAAGAGGCTATCAAGAAGCCAGATACATTTTCTTAGACCCCCCCATGGAGTCTACTGTGGACCCCTGGGGGTCCACCTGGACCACTTTGGGAATCACTGATCTAAATCATAATAAATCGATGCTCAAAAAAACTGAGATTAATTTAACTAAATAAAACCACTTTGATTTTATTTTAAACTAATCACTGGCGCTGGTTAGCTCTAATATAACGACTATACGCTGTTCAATGAAAATTGTTTACCCATAATAATTCGTTTATATGTATGGTTTAATGAGCTTAAAAAGCATTAATTTAATTCTAAATACTTTTGGTTTCTTTGAGAAGCGTTCAAAAAAAAAGCATACGCCGAGTTTCCGCCGTATTAAATTAAATTTTAATTTATTGGCATTTTCAAATTGCAAAAAAAATTAAATAAACAGTTTTGCGCTGAGCTAAAAAATTGAGCGAATAAATATTTTTGTTTTAGTCACATATTATTTTCAAACAATTTTTTTTTTAAGCATACTAAGTAAACATGTGTATGTAAATATATACATATAAGCTAGTTGACATGATTTCTATCCATTTTTGGTATATATATGTATACTCGTACTAAATTGAAAGCTACAGCGTGTAGGTAAGTTAAGTGGAGAAAATGAACAAATCTGCAGAGGGGCTCATTACTTGCTATATCACGAAGAGCATTCCTATCATGATAAAGCCCTGGCATCTGCTATCCGAGGATAGTATACATCAGAAGCTTGGAAAAAAGTTCGGCCTACACATAAATACATATGCATATGTACATACGTATATATATATATGTATGTACATAAGTACCTGCCAAGGATTATTTTGCTTCATTATGCATTCTAAATATTTGTATAAACATGCATACATTTTTGTTAAATATATATATTTTTTGGAAGCAGTTGATTTATTTATTTCCACACTGATACTCCTAAAAAAAATCTATTGCATACTTAAATGCTTACATAAGCGAGCATAATAAACAGGTATTTTCATGAGAAGGGCTCAGTGTATAAATTAAATGAAAGAAAAAAAAACATTATAATTAGTAGTTATTATAAATTAATATTATGCTTAAAAAAAAATTAAATAAATAATGTGTAATTAAAGTAAACCAGTTACAAATACAAGCAAAACATCATAAATTAAGAGAAAAACAAACCGATGTGCGAAAAAATAAGTATGTATATAAACAAAAAAATACAAAGAGAAAATGTGTGCACAGAATGTTAGTACATTAATACGAAATTGAAATCAAAAATAAAAATAAAAAAGTGATTAATACAAAAAAATCCAAACTAATTTTCTTTTTTCTTATTATTTCCGTTGGAAAACATAGCTAACTGGATTAAAATCAGCTAAAGCTGAGCTCCGGAAAATTACGTTAACATCATTTATCAGATTATGGAGATTAACTGATTAATTCACATTAGAAGTGCATTCCAAAACGTCAAAATACAGTCTCTTTTAATCCTAACCAGCACTAGAAGAAAAAGTCTAAATTTTAGTGTCTTTTTCTAGATGTTATTAAATAATGTAATTAATAAAGTTAGTGCATTCGCAATGAAAATTAAACGCTTCTGTATACATTGATATAATAAAGGACCATTTGGGGTACTTATTTGATGCTTCGTTTTCCTTTTCATTTAGGTCCCTATTTTTAAATGAGTTTTTGTGTTAAATAACAACATTACCAAGATCTTTTATCTTACTTTTCAAAATAAGTAACTAAATATTTAAAGAGAAAAAACCCACCTACTCTGAACTGCGCGGTAAATTGCCCAGATTTGAATTGAGTCCTGTTCGGTTACTCTCAGAAATAACGGTTCAAACTCGTATAAACTCACTGTCGGCAAGGATTTCGGCTATTATGTAGGCCTGTGGCGGTGCAGACTAAATTCCAACTCCTTTTTATTATCTATTTTACAGTTTTCAATACTTTAGTTTGTGAACCAGTGATGCCAACCGGGAGAGAATTCCCCGTCGTTGGTGGAAATTGAATTTCTCGGGGCAATCGGGGAATGGCTTTAAATTTTGGGAGAATCCGCTATATCAAAGATTTTTATTTGAAAATATTGATAACAAGTAATAAATAATAATTTTTTTTTAAATTTTAATTTTATAACTCTTAATAATAATTTCTCATTACGGTGTTACGGATTTAAAATATAATGCAATTGCCTCATGCAACCGTTTGGATATTAAAAAAATTACAACCGCGCTTAGCGACACTTTTCACTTGACGTTTATATTGGAAGCTATCATTTCTTTGAGCAATCTATTAAAAGTAAGTATTTATTAATACATAGAGAGTTTTTCCAAAATTACTAAAAAAAATACTGCAATCAGAAAGAGGCTTGGCATATACAGATACTTGGAAGCAATTTTACTTACAAAACAATCATTTGAATATAAGACCTCTCTTGAATTTAGTGCGAGTTATAGACAATTACAAAAATTTCATCAGGAAAAATGTATGTACATATACGATTCTAAGGAATAGTCCCTTCACGCTCGATATACATATGTACGTGATAGATATGCTTTACGAAATATACTCAGAAGTATTGGTTATATATATTTTTAAAACAAGAATGTCCTTATTATCTCATTATAATTAATGATATTTGTTTTTTTTTATAAAAATGAGAATTCGGTTCCTTAACCAGCGAAAGTTTTTTTTTGGGGAATACCATTGAGAATAGGGGAATGTTTTAAGGCGAATTAAAGCGCAGTTAGTCAACGACGTAGCGTAAACGTAGGTTGGCGTACGTAACAGCATATCAAATTTACTGTTGATAGAGAGAGAGAGAAGCAACGGCAACGTCACCGCTATGCGGTGGTGAGTTTTCGCTAACACGCGAATCCCATAAGGTAGATCGTGTCTGCGTCAACCTACGTCTACGTTACGTCGTTGACTGTTTGAGCTTTTAGCCTTAATAGAGGTGGCATCCCTGTCGTGAACTAGCACACAATGTGTTACTCATACGCCATGTTGTACAAAATCCAGTTTTATGATTTTATACTAATCCAAAACTATTCCATCATCAGTTTGATATTTGATATTTTATTTGTAGTATTTTTTCATATACTTGTACCACCTTTATCTGGCCGCTATTGTTTGTCCGCTGGTTGAGTCTTATTTGTTTACATAGAACTAGACGTTGGCTTAAAGCACTTTGGTTCGAGTAAAGGTCCAACGACGGCTTTTTGGACTTGATATGCGGATTTCAAGTATTATATAAAGATACATACTTACATAGATACATAAGTATGTACCTAGACCGTCGTTACACACCGCAAAGCTTTTTTTTATGTTTGTAAGTTCTAGGACTATCGCAGAACGCATTTGTGTTTCGTAGGTTCTAAAAACTGTAGTACTAACTAAAAATAAAAACGGAGGGAAGAATTTAAAAAAATTGTGGTGGATATGATACAATATTTTGGCGCTTTCTCTTAGGGGGTGGCGGCATTAAGATTCCGACTTTTCTTTTTTTTTTGGGCCACCCTAATGTATGTGTGTGTGAGTGTGGTACTAATCTTACGCTTAATAATTTCGCGAGTTTTTCCTAATTTGAATGCAAGCTATTCCAATTTTCTGTCAAAAAAAAAACTATTTGTACCTCAACCAGTGTTATTCTGACAATTTGCCCCAATATTGTTGATTTGAGTATAGCATGTTTATTTTCATCATCACCACACTTCTGAGAGCCGGCAGTGATTAAAGTCTCATTAAGTTAGTGAAATTAAAATTAAAAATTCAAAGCCGTAAAACAAAAGCAATAAATACGCGTAATTTGAAAATTATTCTAAGCAAAACTTATTTAGTTTGAAATCTGAGTATTAAAGTAATTTACATAAATTAAATAATCATACTTAAAGTTCGCCTACCATTGGCTTGGAGCAGCAACAGCATAGACATCAATAGAAAAGAAAAGAAATTGAACAAAAAAGCGGAAAAAATATAAAATTGTGAGTAAAAAAATGCGAAATGCGTTGCTAATGAATGCGAATTTAGTCAAAAGAAAATAATCTAAAAATAAACAAACCGCAGCAGAAACGGAATACATCCATAATCACTAACACATTTGACTCAAATGTTCTTGCACTTGTATTGCGCTACCGGAATAAACAAGCAAACACCCCTCGATCGGTGGCGCTGGCGGTGAGTGCTGCGAGGATGCTGTTGAAGGCGATAAAAACAGACAGGACAGGCAGCAACGACGACAGCAGCACGACCAGGGCATTGCCACAGTGATTTAAATAGGAAAAAAGCAAAAAAGAAAAAAAAACAATATTGAATAATGCAAATGAAAACGAAATTTTTGAAAAGCCATCAACGCCAACAACAACAACGAAGCAACATACATATTTAAAAATATAAAGTCTGGCTAGCCGCTCTTTGGACGGGAAGCTGCAAGATGGACTTCTGTTTTGCCGGCTGCAACAGCTTTCACCTCTCAGCTCAAAAGTGAGCTTGTCGCGGCTGTGTCGGCTGCGATTATGGCAGTGGTAGCGGCAGCTTGTTGGTGGCATTCATTAAAAATTTTTTTAAACGCAATGGAAATTTCAAATTCCAATTCTAAATTAGTAGCTGCGAGGCGAAAGCACTACTGGTAAATAAATAAAGTAATAACAATATTCATAGAGTAAATGTATTAAGTTAACACATTTAAGCAATGGCAGGGACAAAATTACATACATACATATACATACATATGTACATATTTTCTGTGATATTAGGGAGGTAGGGAAGTAGGATCTGAGAAATCGTCTTAAAGCTATGCGGCCTCTTAGTCCCCAAACGCCGCCGAGATCTCTACTGGGATAATTTTGGTGAAATTCGGATATCGAGGGTCTCACGATCCTATGCGCAGAGCACTGGAACTCCTCGCTTGAGCAAAAATAGATTTTCCGGCGTTGAAGGAACTATTTTATTTAAACTCAGGTCATTTCCTGTATCCCGAAAATAACAGATCAGCTGAGATCTCTTCGTATCTAGAATTCTGAATTGGATACCAGTCGCTGAAAAGGTGAGAAGTTAGAAGGCAAAGAGGCGCCTCTCCTTGTTAGTGCCTTTGACAAAAATGCACTGGAATTCCTGGGAACTGGTAAAAAATGCGTCCATAATAATGCCTGGCAAGACTATCCTTTCTTTGACTTCTGTAAAATTTACGCAAAATAAACTTAAGTCTGTTAGTGCTCCCTAATGTTGGAGGCTTTTTAGGCTGCGCACAAAAGCTCACTTAACAGCCATGATGTGTAAACCTCTCATTGTAGCTTTCAGATAACGCGCCTGGACGACCACGCGCTGTCTATGTAATTCTGTAGATGTCCAACTGACTCCTGTTTGATAGAATTGCTATTTTCAGGCGTCATCAAAGTAAAAAATCAACAAATATTTAACGTTTGTATGGATCGGAAGTCCGTTTTTTTAACTGAGACATACATGCTTTTACCACAGATTCGGATTCTGCGGCCAAAAATACGTAACTTTTGTCAGAAACGTTTCTCTGGAATGGACATCCGTTTAAAATAATGAACTTTCGGGCGAAACCGGAAGTCGGTAATCGGACCAAAAGATAAAGCATCCCCTACTTGGTAGTTCGAATTTGTCCATTTTCCAATAAAAACTTTTTCCTCCATTTTAGAAGGGTGGGAAGAGCGCTGAGGCAGAATATATTCAGTAATGAATGAGTTGCAATATTTTTATTCCGGGAAAAGTGATTAAGAAGTCAACTAATAATTGGCGTGCGTTC
Source organism: Rhagoletis zephyria (assembly GCF_001687245.7). Classification (NCBI taxonomy): domain Eukaryota; kingdom Metazoa; phylum Arthropoda; class Insecta; order Diptera; family Tephritidae; genus Rhagoletis; species Rhagoletis zephyria. The sequence goes on along the minus strand of NW_016172582.1, from coordinate 721 downwards.
GTCTTTCACTTTTGGATACCTGGCTACGGAATTCATAGGCCCATCATCAGTTAGCCCATTGCGCTCCGTTAAACGATATTAGTTGCTATCTCGATTAAGAAAGAAACGCACATTACTGGGCAAGTTCGGAAGGTAACAGAGAGGCTGAATATTTCATACCACAAATAAATCCTTCTTCCTGAAGCATCACTTTACCCTGCGAGGCACGAAGTAAGAAGTGTTACAGGAATTCTTGCTGACCTCTGCCGGGTAATGAAGCTCTTGCTTATATGTAGATGGATTTCGTGATTTCGTTAATTTTTTCAACCTTCAATCCGGGGACTTAGTTTTCACTTTTAAAAATGGTTGCTGCCATTCTTGTTTTTATAATATTCAAAGTAGATGCTTTAATTTAGCCATTGCGCTACCCCTAAATTTGCTGGATGCATCGAACAGGTACAATTTTTCACATCCACACCTCTCTGAGACCACTTCAACTGTATCCACTTAATGAAAGGCTATATATTGTATATATGTATGTATATATCTCCTCATCGCAATTAAATAATGTGAGCCCCCTGCCCGCCTGATTGTTTTTATTATCCTTGCTGATACGCGAGTATAGTTGTTTGGGGGTTGTTATCTCTGCTATGTCTACCGTTAGCAACTAAATAAAGCAGAGCTAAAGCTTTGCACTAAAACAGTCGGGTTTGGCGTATTTTTCTTTAATTTAAATTTTTGC
>NW_016172581.1:0-12912 GCF_001687245.7 Rhagoletis zephyria | reverse complement strand
AAAAAAAAAAAGGAGAAAAAAGTATTTATAATACGGACAGAAATCAAAAGGAACAAAAACAACCGATGCACATACATACATACATACATATGTATGTACTTTTCATACAGTATGAAAATTTGTATTACGTGGGTACTAGTTGGGACGGACATAATCGTTCAAATACAATTACCAACAGAAGCGTATGCACAAACGCGTGCCATGTTGCTCTGCACGGTCGACGTCACCTTGCCTACAAATCAACATACAGACTGTCTGATATAGCACAATCTTGTCTACGTAATTATGTATGAATGAATGTAGCTACGTATGTATGTATGTACATATGTAGGTACATGCATTTGTACATATGTTTGTTCGTTGTATACGTAGGCACTTGCTATGTGCTACTAAAAGTGGTGTTGTTTTTGTTGTTGTGTCATACTCTGTATGCACAGCTCTTTGCCACCGTAAATATCTATGTACATACATACATATGTACATATGCACAAAAGTGTGTCAATAAATGTTTGTCGTTTTCATGAATGAAATATAATAAAAAAAAAGCATCAACCGGCGCAGCAGCATCTTTTAACCAACAACAACAACAACAACAACAACACGAGGACCATCGCATCTAAAGAGCACAACACAAAATGTGAAATACATACATAAAATCTTTAAGGTTCAGGTTAAGTTGAGTGTGTCAGTTAGCAGTAACCAGGCCATGAAGTTTACCGACATCCCAAGCGCATCAGTTCAATTTCAGGCACGACTTAAAGGGATACAAAGAAGGTAAAAATATATGCCATGCCATTTGGCAAGCGGTTGAGGAGGTGGATAACAGTTTGTTTTGGCTGGATAGCGTGCTGGCTCACCACCGGCTGACTGTGTGACTCCTTGTTTGTATGACGACGATGAATGCTTTGCTACACTTGTTGTTTCTCTCGTTAGACTGGCATTGTTTGGTTACTACGCGCACAGACAGACAAATATATCTACTGATTTGGCGGACATTTGTTAGTTTCTGTTGATAAAAAAGCAAATTAAAGTTGGCATAGGTAATATGGAGGAGAAATCTTAAAGAAGTTCGTTAAGTTTTGGTTTTCGAGTTTATGTTGTTGTAATTCAAATTTTAGTTTTAATGCTTTTTCCGATAGGATATACACAGCTTACATATTTTGAGGTTTGGTAGTCAATAGTCAAATTTGATAAGGGATTACGTAAATTCGTTCCAAACTACATCTTATGCCTAATTTCCACTAGACATTGAAATAACGAAAAATGTGTGCCATTCAAAGAATGTGGAAACTAATTTAATGCAAATTTTTCTTGACGTAATGGCAGAGGTATTTTTTAATTGCCAAATTTGTCATTAAAATTTGTGCCTAGTCGAAATCCGGCAATGTTATATGTATATTCAAATATGCTTATTTTATAAACTATAAAAGCCACAAAAACAATGCATCAGCTGTTTTGTTACTGGCACATACAAAGTTACTAATACTTTCAAGGTCAGCTTTCATTATTGCTAGTCTCTTGCAAGTTTTGGTGAACGAAAGCGTTAACCAGTGAAATTCCAGTAAACAAATTTCTGGTTTTTACTAGATAGCGTGCCAAAAAAAAACGCAACTACTGGTTCCCTACCAATTGACACTTTTACAGATTCATAAGTAATTATTATTATTGTTTTTTTTTTTTTTAACAAAACCCATAATGACAACTCACTTTGACACCGTCTTTGCAGTTTTCGTCGTTATTACATGTCTACATAGCTACTTGGAAGGTCAATAAACTGACAAAGCGTAAAAAGTAGAGGCAGCGCATAAGCAAATTATTTGTTACTACAGCTCTAAGGCATAAACTACACGTAGTATTTAAAATTAAATAAGCGTAGAACTATACAGACCTGCAAAGGTGAGAAGCAAAAGGAAATTCTAAATTGGTTAAAAGCGCACTCAAACCACTTGCTACACCATAAATTACCGACTCTGTTTAGATGTTCATAAAAACATACATACATATGTATGTAGTCGGCCACCCGGTCGAACTTGTCGGTTTCCAAAATGTACTTATAGCACGTTTCTTTTTCCACTCAGAAGTAGTTCCAAAAATATGAAAGTCTCTAATTAGCTTTTATACAGGCGTAAAACACAGCAAACACGATTCTTTAAGTAGGCAATTTTGCATGAGGTGGTTTTTGTTGGTTTAGAGAGCTTTGTACATTTTAGCACGCGTTTTTTAGCAACTTCAAACTTGCACTTGCACTACCTAAGATTAAAAAGAAAAAAAAAAAACTGAATAAAAAGTTGTAAATTAGAACGCAAATTTGTTGAATTTTCTTGAGTTTTGCCCAAAGTTTAGAGATTTTATTTTTATGGGTTTTATTGTAGTATGAACAATATTTTTTTATAAAAAATTGGCGAAAAGAAATTAGAATAAACAATTTTGCATGCATTGCGAAAAATACTCTGTGCCAATACTTTTGTTCGGCACTGTATATACATATGTATTGAACTGGTATCTAAAAAAAAATGCGACTTTGCTCTTTTGTGTTGTTTTGGCTTCGCGGCTTTGTCTGCATCAACCACTGGGCACCGAACGTAAAAAAAAAAAAAAAAAAGCCAAGACCAGACAGCCGGTCGCGTGGCATACTTTTTATTATGATGATAATACATCATTGAGGGTTCGAGTAATTGTCTTCGTTTCTGTGTCTGTTATTGTCTTTTTTTTTTTTTTCAAACTCATTCACATACATGCATACTATTTATGTACATAAATCCAAAGGAAATGAGTGATCATACACAATTGCATATAATCAATTTTCAAAAAGAATATATACAGTATCGGTCATATCTATAGCCAATCAATTATAGTCTGACAATGTGCAAGTTTCAAGTGACTGAAAGTTACCGGTGATTTTTTAGAATTTTTTTCGCCAAAGGTGTTGCGGTTTTCTTCCATATACAAATAAATTGAGTTTATTCATTATATGGAAGTCAATGCGACAAAAAAAATTCTAAAAAATTAACGGTAATTCGTAGCCACAGGAAATTTGCACATTATCAGACTAAAATTGCAGGGGCTAAAAAACTGTGTACTCAAAAAAATTCTGACACTTCCGAGAAAAAAGTTTGAAACTTAGGTGAAAATTTGTTGCCATTTTTTGAAGTTTTCTACAAATTGTTAAACTTGGGTTTATGTGGGGTTTGTTAGAGAAAGAACTGTATTTTAATTGAAAATTCTTAAAAATAAATAAATAAGCATAAGTGGCACACTATATCACTTTGAAATGGCGTGCTATAGATATGACCGATACTGTATATGTATTTACATAACACATTTTATACAAAAAATAATAATAAAAAAATGTACAACATCTCCAGCGCGCTATGTCACTTGCAAAGTCCTCTCCCAAACAGCTGTGTTATGGCACAAGCCCAAAAATAGGAAAAACATTGTTGCATATAATAAAATTTAACTAGCACGGTCGACATTACACAAATAAATTTGATGGGGTGAATACAAAATTGCAAAAAAAAAAACAAAAAAAAAACAAGGTGATGAACGCACATAAAGTTTGTCTTGCTTGCGAGATATTTGTTTACTTTTTCCGTGTAGTTTTTGTTTTTGATTTGCTATACCGGCGTTATTGCTATTAATAGGTGTACTCGTCGGTAGTTGCTGCCGCTGCGCTTTAATATTGTAAATTGGTGGGGGTTTGGATTATGCGAGGTGGTCGTGTGCGGATTTTTATTACCAGTAGTAGGTATGTATGTACAAGTAGTCTCAATTTTTGAAATGTCTCTCGCTCGCCACATTTCTTTCGATTACTTTAAATTATCACGTTTTTCTTTTACTCGCTTCTTTGTAATTATGAAGGCTTCAGTTTTATTAGTTATTCGTTTTTAATTAAATGCTAAGATGCTCGTGACGTTTTCGCTGACAGCATTTACGCGATTTTCAGCTATAACAATCAGTTTGCGATAAATATATTTTATTTTATTTTAATTTTTTATTTTATTTATATTTTATATTTTTTTTTAAATCAGCAAAATAATGCCAGGTTTGTGTGCATCTCTTGAATTGGAAAGAAGAACTAAAACGTTTTCGTGTGTGGGCGGTGCGGTGCGCGCAATCAAGTCTGCTCGTTCCATGGCGAAGGAGGTGAGAAAAGTGGGGAAGAGTACAGATACTACCTCCGTACCGTCAATTCATTTCAAGTTTTCTTGTCTCTTTGCATCTTTTCATTGTTTCCCATTTAAAGAACCAAGAATTAGAATTCAATAAAAGTTGACGCGTCTGGAAGCAAATAGAAAACACAAAAGAGAATGCGAAAAAAATTGCCTTCAAGACTTGACGTGTCTGAAAGGGGACTAATGCCTTAATGTCAACAACAACTGGATTTGTCTTCTACTACTCGCCGCCCATTGCCTAAACGCCCTTGTTAGTTTCCTGAAAACTTTGTTGAAAACTTCCAATTTCAATTGCTTTTTCTTGAAATTTCATACCTTTCAATTAAATTTATTTGAACAAATTGAGTAAAAGGCCTGAAATTATAAAAAAAAGAATTTGCTTGGGTTTTATGCATACGACCCATTACGAAAATAAAAATCACTTCAAACAGCTGCTTCATGAAATAAAAAACAAGCATTTTTTAATTTTAATTTTCATATGTTAATTTAAAAGTACCGTTAATTTGATCATGATCCAATGATCGGATCTAAGCCAAATTGTTATGGGACCACCTCTGAGGTACCAACTTTCCTTAACAGAATTATAGAAATCGGTAACATCCATAAAAAATATTCCGACGAATTGATAACCTCCTCCTTTTTTGAAGTTTGAAGTGAAAAGACTATAAGAAATACATACGTTCGTATGATTATTTTATACATATATATGTATGCCACTCACAGAAGTATTCGGCATTGTTTTGTTTGACGATATTTCCACCTCAAAAACCATTAAAATCCAAATTTCTCACTTTGGAGAAAAATTGGGAAAAATCATGAAATTTTCATTAAAATTTCTTCCGTGCATTTTCTTCCATACAAAAAAATTTGTTAGATGAAAGGAAATGCTCAACATCGTCAGAAAAAAGGTAGCAAAAATCAACTAAAAGTGAATCGGATATAACGTAAAACTGCTTACTCGGGAGTTTTTGAAATTTTAATAAAAAATTGCTAAATGTTCCTTAATTTTCACCAATTCTAATAAAAAAAAAAAACAGTCCCCCTGAAGAAGGCGAAAAATAACGCCGAAACACGTTGGAGGAAAAAACGAAAGTTGGTTTTGCTTTTTTAAATAACCGACTGGAAGAGCCCCTAGAATAACCCAAAGATAAATTGGAAACGGGCCCGAAATAGTTTGCAATTTACATGGTTTAGAATGAGCTATTTTTTAAAAAAAAAAAATCGAGAAACATTGTGTAAATCGTAAAAAAATCAATGCAAAATGCTTCTGTGTGTGACTGTATCGTATGTAAGGATGCATTACTACCCAGCAGACAATTTTTGTTGCCGGCAATAAGAAAACTTGTCGCCCACGGCAACAAATTTATTGCCGGCAATATCGCCATCGTATCGATTTCTTATTACCAGTCGCTCTAAAACGTCCGCCGAAGGCAACTCGCCTGGGCGACTCGTTTTCTTATTACCTGAATGAGTCGTTTTATTATTGCTACAGGCGATATTTGAATAATAATTTCTTGCAACAATTTTATTCTTTTTTTTTTAATATTTTATTTGTTTTTGAATACAAACTTATAATTTGTAGCGTAATTTGTAAACGAAATTAATTATTTTAGTCGCTAGGGGGCTTCCTATTTTTTCAACCCTATCTTGAGCATTCATTAGATGTTTTTGAAGAATCCTGTTGACGCGAAGTTTATCAGTTTGGGAATTTTTGAAACCATATTTCTAAAATGACATAAAAGAATATATGTTGCCGATTTCTCACTACGGCCATAAATCGTCGCGTCGCCAATTTGTTGCCGTTGGCGATTGTTGCCTATTCGTCTATTCGTGGGTAATGGAACTGAATGCAAGTGAAAGGCAAAATGAAGATAACTTGTACAACAGGTAGACAAAAATAGAAACAATCGAATGTTTTAAAAATAGGAAAATATGTAGTAGAGCGGAGCAATTGAAGAAAAGGCAAAGGCGAAGAAAACAAGATAAAAACAATAACAATAAAAATATCTAGTTGAGAAAATAACACAGCAAAAGCATCACTAACTATACTTGGGGTCTTGCGTCGGCGGTGGGTGAATGTGGTGCGTGAGAGGCGCTGGCGTGTGATGATATTTGTTGAGTGAAAAACGACTTTTGTTAGATTTCTGCAGAAACGTTGCTGAATGTTCATTGACTAACGCAGATAAGCCAATTCTATACAATGTATGTATGTATGTATGTTTGTATGTCTGAGCTTTTCGGTTGTTGTGCGCGTTTGTTATAAATCTATTTTTTTTTTTTTCTTTTTGTTTACTGTTTATACCGAAGGAAGAAAAATAAACTGCTGGCAAAGAATTCACATTTCTAAATTACTTGAAAGAGCCAAAAATACCAATATACATACATACATATGTACGTCAGCTGAAATCGCTGACAGCTGGCGATAAGGTATATGTACAATGAATGGGTATATGCTGATATAACATCTGATCCATCGCAAATGTTGTTGTGGGTTTTTTTTTTCAATTCTTACATGGTACTTAAAAAGATTGTGAAATTTCTGAAATACGAGTATTACAAGGTTTTAATTTCAACTAATTTTTTCGTATCTCGTAATAGAAAGGCATCTAAAATACTAGCGATAAATTGAATGTTAGCATTTTAGGGAGATATTAACATTTTTCAATTGATTTAATTTAATTTCATANAAAGAATTCACATTTCTAAATTACTTGAAAGAGCCAAAAATACCAATATACATACATACATATGTACGTCAGCTGAAATCGCTGACAGCCGGCGATAAGGCATACAATGAATGGGTATATATATGCTGATATAACATCTGATCCATCGCAAATGTTGGATTTTTTTTATTCTATCGTGGAAAGTACTTAAAAAAGATTGTGAAATTTGTGAAATACGAGTATTACAAGGTTTTAATTTCAACTAATTTTTTCGTATCTCATAATGGATAGGCATCTAAAATACTAGCGATTAATTGAATGTAAGCATTTTAGGGAGATATTAACATTTTTCAATTGATTTAATTTAATTTTATTTTTTTTTAATTTAATTCAGTTAATTAAATTCTTGCAAAATATAATTTATTGCAATACTTTTGAAATATGCCACAATTGCATGCCATCAAATGCATTGCAGTCCCCATCTATTGATGCCGTTGATGTTCTTCAAAAGAGCAATAACTAAAAATTTTTCTATTGGTCAGAAGCACACAAACAAGTTTTTTTTTTTTTTTGATTACGTGCCAATAGAATGACGAAGAGGTACTCTACTTACTATTTTTTTATGCGATAATGTTCACTATCTATCCATATTGGTACTAAAGTAGCTTTAGAATGTTTTATTTTGAAAATAACTTTAAATGGGTTGCCACTTGTTTGAAAAGGTACATTGAACTTTATTAATTCCTGACTTTTTCGAATTTTCCAATTTCAATTTACTCAAAAGTAACTAATTAAATTAGTACAATAAGAACCTTTTTTTTTCAAGTATGTAGCTGTTCTCATAAAATGTGTTTAAAGGGGTAGATAAATTTTAACAGCTAATTGAGAAAGTGTCCCTTAGATGTAATAAGTAAATGTATGCAAAATATTGCTTTAGCATTTGTAAAATATTTCGTTCGTTTCTCTAAGATTACATCTGCAAATTACAAAGTGCAACGTCATATCATAAAACAAATAAGACATTTTAGAACAACCCTAAAACAACTTTTATGTGTGTGTAGATAATTAAACGTAAACAGTTTTTTTGCTACCATAAACTTTACAATTTGTCACTTGGCATCTTTGGCATTCATGACGAGTTTATATAATACCTCAGAAATGTCAAATTTTGAGTAAATACACTTTTGCTGAATTTGTGCGCTGCGTATAAGTACGGAATCGACAATTTAACAAAAAACAAATAAAAAAAAAACAGCCTGCTCACAAAATACTTACATATGTATATGTATGCGTTTTCTGCTGTGACCCAGAAAAATGCAATGAATGAGAATAAAATGCCGCAAAAGGAAGGAAGTAAACATGGAAACAAGCAAGCATAATGCCAAGAAGTCGATGCAGTTAGCTGCAATGCAACCAGGCGTGCATCATTCCGAACGTTGTTTATCCCTCAGTTGGCTGGCCTACCCGATGGCCCTTGTAACTGTTGTTTCTACACTTGCAACGAAGAAATGCTACCCCCACAACGCCTCCGTGCTTGTTGACTACAACTGCATTGTCATCGTATTGCGCAAAACTTGTAAAATCGTAAAATAAAGCAATTTTTTACATTGTGTTTACATTTTTCTGTTTATTTTTATTTTTTGTTGTTTGTTTTTGCGTTCCTGCTGCTGCGGCAGTTGTCTCGATTTAAAACGAAAAATTGTATGCTATTGCAGTGCTGCAGAGTAGATTAAAATTACAAGCACCGGCTGCTGTGCACGAATGTAGCCGGGCAGACACTGTCCACAAAGAGTGAAATTTTGTTAAAAAAAAAGTTAAGTAACAAATAAATGAAAAAAAAAGTTAACAAATAGCGCATCTCGCCGTGCCAAGCGCCGTCGCTTTGCCTTCACTTCCCTTCGCGGCCGTAATACACAAAAAAAAAACGTACGATTTTAAAGCGATTCACTTGTACTGTATTCGCTCGGTTTTTATTTTGTATTTATTTGCTGATTTATTTTGTCTGCTTGTCGCAACATTTTTTTTTGTATTTAGTCACGCCAGAAAAGCAGCTGAACAGCAATTTTTTGTTTTATCGGTATGGTTTTTTTTTCGATTCTTCTCATTTGTTTTTTTTTTTGTGGTTGTCTGCCTATACTTTTCGCTTGCATTCACAATCAGTNTGGCCTACCCGATGGCCCTTGTAACTGTTGTTTCTACACTTGCAACGAAGAAATGCTACCCCCACAACGCCTCCATGCTTGTTGACTACAACTGCATTGTCATCGTATTGCGCAAAACTTGTAAAATCGTAAAATAAAGCAATTTTTTACATTGTGTTTACATTTTTCTGTTTATTTTTATTTTTTGTTGTTTGTTTTTGCGTTCCTGCTGCTGCGGCAGTTGTCTCGATTTAAAACGAAAAATTGTATGCTATTGCAGTGCTGCAGAGTAGATTAAAATTACAAGCACCGGCTGCTGTGCACGAATGTAGCCGGGCAGACACTGTCCACAAAGAGTGAAATTTTGTTAAAAAAAAAGTTAAGTAACAAATAAATGAAAAAAAAAGTTAACAAATAGCGCATCTCGCCGTGCCAAGCGCCGTCGCTTTGCCTTCACTTCCCTTCGCGGCCGTAATACACAAAAAAAAAACGTACGATTTTAAAGCGATTCACTTGTACTGTATTCGCTCGGTTTTTATTTTGTATTTATTTGCTGATTTATTTTGTCTGCTTGTCGCAACATTTTTTTTTGTATTTAGTCACGCCAGAAAAGCAGCTGAACAGCAATTTTTTGTTTTATCGGTATGGTTTTTTTTTCGATTCTTCTCATTTGTTTTTTTTTTTGTGGTTGTCTGCCTATACTTTTCGCTTGCATTCACAATCAGTTTTTTGTTGCCATATTTGCTAGCGCATTTGATGGCTTCTATGGCAGGGGTTTTGCTTATTTTTTTACATTTTCTTATCCTGCATTTGGCCTATGCTGCCAAATCGACTTTAACCGTGTTTAACTCCCAACTCCCATCGCCATGACTCGATATCTACATACCTACTTTATTCAGTCAGCATTCGCCTTGACTTTGTGCATTATTTATTGAACGCTTTTGGAAATTGTCTGTTTCTATATTGCCATTTTTACAGCATGTTGGCAATAATTTCAGTGGTTTTACCACAGCTGCTGTGCTGTGCAAATTTTGTTTTGCTTTGCTGTCCACTTGGTTTTGTTTTTATGGTAGGAGAGTGGATGGGAAAAATTTGTGCAACTTTTTTTGTGCCTAATTAATCTCACTACTTTTACGTTGGAAAACTCTGAAACGAATTCTCTGCTCAGAAACTAGAGTTGAATTAAAATCGCGCTTGTGGCAATTTCATTTCTTAATTGCCTACTGCTAAGATCGAATTGATAGAAATGCGCAAACACGTGGATGTAAGGAAGTGCTGCTTGAAATATTGTGCAACCTAACACACTAAGGTCACGACGCTTAGGTATTTCCATGAATGGTTACAAAACACGCGAATGCAATCAAAAAGAGGGTAAACTTTTAAAGGGAAACCTACCGAAGAAAAACACTAACGTAGAATAACAAAACAAAAAAAAAAATGCGAATAATGAAAAAAGTAAGCGTGTAAAGCCTGTTGAAGCGGAAACAACTAATTGAGTACCAGAGTGGCAGATGAAATGTGTAGAAAAGGAAATGCCAGCTGACGGGGTACAAAAGGAAGCAGTCATTGTTAAGTTAAAAGAAAAGAGGGGAAAATCCTCATATGTGTAAGAATTTCTGTGATATAAATGCTAGGCGGCGACGCAGCAAAGCAGGGCAAAGCAGAATATTTTAGAAGCCTTTGCAAATAACTATTGAATGTATAAAATGTATAAAAAAAAAAATGTAAACAATAATAAAAGCGAGTGTGAGAGGTGGCAATGGAACAAAAGTATGTTAGTAAATGGGTAATAAAATAAAGGTGAATAACTATTAAGATAACAGCGCCTGCATGCTTGTAACGCGAGTAGATATGTAGTCAGTTAGTTGAGTTGAAATTGCTGGGGCAGGGGAAACACAATTGCCAAGTGTATTCGATGGCGGCAGCGGCGGCATGCGAGTGTGAACGGCACGTAATTAGGAAAAACCGCCGGTGAAACGTGTTTGAAGATAAGACAATTGTTTTTCTGCTTCAGTTTATAACGAAGTGTGTGTGTGTGAATAAGACAAATTTACATATCGTCATCTGAAATGTAAAAAGTCGTAACTAATAATATTGTTTTTTTTTTTGCACAAAACGATATGGTAATTTGATGAAATTCATCATATCAATTTAAAAGTGAATTTTAGATTTTTTGTTATTTAGAGGCTTTTTACATTTCAGGTGACCATATGCTTGTACATACATACATATGTATGCACCAATGCATTTATTTCGTCATGTAAATAGGCGTAAAGCATAGTTACGGTGACCATCCGCCCTTTATTTTAGACACACTTTTATTTTACCACTCTGTTCTTTATTAATTTTTACTAAATAAATGACGCCTGCCTATTGTTCTTTATTTCTTACACGGCCCTTTAAACTAAATCTGATATTTTTTCAAAGGCCAGGCAGTTAACCACCGATTTTAAGAGTTTTTTTTTAATCCGTCATTTTTGGGCAAACTAGTTATAAATTACAAATGCTAGCCAGTGTTGTTAAAGGAAATATTATAAGGAAATGGCACAGGTTTTCAACAATCAACAAGGCGAACATATGCAATAAAATAATATATATTAATTTTTATTTATTTTGAAAAAAAAATCCCTTTTTTTTTCTTTGAAGAATAACTATGCATAGTTGAGTTGACAGGTGGCGCGTTTGCATTTAAATAACCTTATCAAATTTAATTTTTGCTGATTCATTCACTCGTTCAATGACACAAACAAATATTTATTTCAAGAAAATTAACATTTTGCCATTTAATTAATTAAATAAAGTGAATGAGAGCTAAAAATAGAATGGCAATATAAAATCGAATTTTGCGTTCATTCAGCACAACGGAAATATCATCAACCGACCGACCACTTGTTATTTGTTTGAACAAGAAGAAGAAACACAACAAAAATTTAGCGAAATATGTATGCAGGTTTTTATGTATACCTGCGTTCAACTAATCAGCATCGAAATTCAAAATGATTGTTTGCAACTTACGTTTATTGATTTATTTTTAGTAATTTTCATATAAAATATAATTCAATATATAACAGAAACCACATACATACATAAATAAAATTTGCACAAAAAAAAAAAGAAACAAACTTCAAAAAATGTTCATCCAAATTTCCAAATTTTTTATCAAAATATTTAGAAAAGTTTCGTGTATGCAGTTTTGTAGCCCATTCAATTTTGGTGCAATAAAGTGCGAGTTTCAAGTCGCTAAAAATTACCGTTGAGTTTTTAGTTTTTTTTTTTTTTTGTAGAGGGTCATGCGTTATATGGAAGAAAATGCGTAACACCCTCCACAAAAAAATTCGAATCAACGGTAATTTTTAGCGACTTGAAACTTGCCTTATTAGACAATAATTGTGAATGGGCTAAAAACCTGCATACCCGAAAGTTTTCTTAATATTCTAATTAAAATTTGCAAATTTTGATATCATTTTTAATTTCGTTGCTAATTAGTTGCACGTAGGTGTATGTATGTATGTATGTACATACATATATTGAAACAAAGCAAATTAGAATTTATTTTACTTATGTATACACATAAACACATACATATGTATGTATTTACATAGCACTACAATATCTTACTAATTTAATGCCATGAATTTGAAATTCATTGAAGCAATGGCGCTTCGACGATGGTGGTGGCAGCGATCGCTATTACGTACAACAAAACGTCACAACAAAAACACGCGAGATACATATGTAGATATGTATGTATGAACAATGTATAACCAAGTTTATATAGAATTTTTACAAATAAGTCAATGGACTTTGAGCAGCGTGCATAGTCAAAGAGGTATAAACAATAAAATACTAATCCATGCATAGCTACATATGTACGTACATATATATGTACATATTCACATATGATTGTGCTTAAAAACAATCAGCAGGCTT
>NW_016172579.1:0-12914 GCF_001687245.7 Rhagoletis zephyria | reverse complement strand
TTATTGAAGCCGCCCGCTCTAAGCTTTTCTGCGTATGCTTGTAACATAAATAAGTGACTTATGTATTTGAAATTATGCATGTAGTTAGAGATGAGAGATGGACTGGAAAATTTGTGACAGAATAACGTGCATTAGGGTGACTAAAGAAATACTTATATATTTATTATATACATCGCCCAGCAATATTTTAACAGTAATTTACGTTGGCTGGATTTAGCGAATCGGGGAGATTCATCGAATGCTGCACTTGACATTTTTGTGAAAAGCACTTCAAGTTGATACTCATTGTTTTCGTGCTACATGATATCTTAGTGTCGCTTCTACGATGGGCGTATCTGCAAATTCTCAATTTAATTTTCAATTAAAAATGGGCAGATGATCCATCTTTCGGGCCGAGATACTATCAGTCTGATCGAGGGTAACAAATTCGCTCATGAGATCAAATAAACTCTAAAACTTACTTGTGGAACGCGTATGTGTAACTCGAAGTGACTTCGAGTAGCATGTGGAACAAACCTAATATCTCATGAGGAATAATCAAGGCGTATTCATATAAGGTGGTAGCGGTAGTACAAAAACAAAAACTAACATGTATTTTGTTTTCGCTTTCGGTACACAAATGTCAAATTTCAGCTATTCGTCGCTCAATGAAGAAGTGGGAACGGAAATTCCAATACTCTTACTTTCGCACTCACTCATAAGGAGTTTTGACATATGTGTACCGAGGCGAATTAAACAGCTGTTCTAGCAACACCACCTCGTATGAATTCGCCTTGAGAATAATAGAAATTTTTCCGCAGAACGAGGTAAATTTAAACATATAAATAATAAGATAAATTTTGTAAAACATTTTCCCGAGTTTGACATATTCATCATTTTCTTTAAGTTACAATTTTGTTGTTAGTTTTTTATAAAAAATATTGCTCAAAGTTTTAAACTTTCCTCAAAATTTATGAAAAAAGTCACCAAATTTTCATCGAAATTTTGAGCTTTTTAATCTGAGTCTTTAGACGTTTCTAGGGTATGCAGTTTTATAGCCCATAACATTTTGGTGCAATAAAGTTCACGTTTCAAGAGGCTAAAAAATTGCTAACGGTACGAAATTTAGATGAAACTTTTTTGAACTTTTAAAATTTTTATATTAAGGATGCAATTTTAATTTGTATGGTTTTGGTTAAAGCATAAACAATATTAAAAAAAAAAAAACCAAAAAAACTTTGAACTTGCTGAAAAGCATTGAGAATATTTAAATACATCTGAACCTGTGTGGGTTGAATGAGGTTGGGGTTCTAAAACTAGTTCTTCTCCGATGTAGAAAACAGACGTATGCACTGCGACCTAGTGGGCTCTCCCCTCATCCAATACATATTTTGATCGTAAGGATTTCCAGAAAGTCCAGGAGAGCCTTTGGAGATAAGGAGGATATGTGTTCACTCTCTGGTGTCGCCTCAGAGATCGGTCGACCAGATTTCCAGCTTATGCAGGAGGCCTGTAATGATTCTAAGTTTATGTTTGGGGATGTTAATTAGAAGTTTATATCTTTTTAGTAAGCTTTTGGTCTGCAGGGGCCATATTGTACTATGCCTTGGTGTGAGAAATTCAGTTTGTATGGGCGGTGTCCCGCCCTCTTTTTCAATAACTCCCATTTTTTACATGAGTTTGATGTTACTATTATATATCTCTGTACTAAGTTGCCCAGAGATATGTTGTGTGAAAACTTCAGGTTGTATGGGAGGTTCCACGCCCCCTTGATATATGGAAATTGGTTTTCATCAATTATCATGCCTTGGATAGTCTGAGCTCGATGTCCAAAATTTNAACACGACGGTTGTGAACACCTGTTACGATTATTTATTATATCTCAGCACTTAACCTCACATAACACCGAATAAACATAGGTTGCAGAGTTGTATCGTCATGTGTTATTTTTCTTCACAAAACAATAACAACATTTTTACAACTGTCATGAAATATCATGACTTCACGACAAACACGACAAATACGACACCTTGTGAATTGCCCAATAAAGTAGCACAGCAAATGACAAAATGTAACATCTATCAACATGACATTGAGCTATAACGATTGCGCACCAACATACATATATGCATATCTCATGTCAAGAAACTCACTTTCGATGCGCTTTTTTTTTGTAATATATATACATATGTATGTACATATCGGCAGCAAAAGCGTTCTGCAATTGATGTCAAACTCAATTATACACCACGTCAAAGATCGTAAATGCATACAAATATATGTATGTGTGTATGTATGTGCACTCATATCTACATAAATATTACACAAAGCTGTTCAAACAACACCAGGTAACCATCTTCAAGCAGTACAGCCTAAACAAACCCAAGAAAACAGGTAAAACAAAAAGCTTAAACGCGCGCTCATATTAAAAGTACATCTATTTATGTATAAAAAATTTATATAGTATATATGAACATATGTATGTATATACTTACAGATATAGTACATGCATGCACATGCAACTATATGTATTTACATACATACATAATATGTCTAATATTCATGTCATATATGTATATGACAGAAAATTACCAACAAACCCTCTTCTTTCCTACCAACAAATAGCAGTTCACAAGGTGTATAACATAAATCGAGGAGATGTGCGCTAATAAGCCAATGGCGGCGAGCGGCCATCAAAAACGAAATGCGATATGATATTTATCAAATGAGACGTGCCTACATTTAATAGCATATAATACATATTTACTAATTTTACTAGCTACGTGCATATGTACATTAGACTGGTTCAAGAATTCTAGTTTTTTCCTATTTCTCTTAAGAAATATTTTCGGTACACGCCTGTCAGAAGCGTAACACGTAATATTAAGATTTAGAGTGCGCTTATCGCGAATTTCTATTTTTTATTTAAATAACACACGAAAAAGCGTTTGCCAATTTTGAAATTTTATAGCCCGAATACAATGAAAACGACAAGCTACGGACCACACCTGTCAAATTATTTTTCCACGTACGCTTATGTAGATAATTATTTTGGCGACGACCGTGCTACGCGACGACTGTGGTTGTGGGCAGATTAGATATAATTCTATTTTTCCAGCAACAGATAATGATATTCCTCTTCTTTTATGTCAAACTCATACAAATTCATGATGTCGCTGCCGCGTTTAAAAAAATGCATTTCCCCATCGACAAAGCGTTTAGATAATGAAGATAAGAAATTGCAAACTGTAGCCCGTAGCTCGTCGTTTTCATTGTGTTCAGCACTTTATAATTCGATTGTAAGTCGACGTATCGGAATGAGCGATATATATATTTAAAGGAAAATGAAGGTTATAAAAAACTATATTTTTCCATAAATTCACTCCTCCAAAAGTTATTCAAGGCATAAGATATAAAATATTTAACGATTTTTTTTTTTAATTTTCGGCAAAATGTTAAAACTTATTACTAATGGCTATTTCGTTTCCACAAAAAATATTACCTTCTCCTCACCCCCTTCTTAGTGTTTGTGCGTAGAGGGCAAAGAGAAGGTTGCATATTTCTGTAGAAACGAAAACGGAATAAATGTTATAAAATTTTTCTCGATTCCAAAAATACTCCAAGGACCCGCAAATTGGACGACATACTACATATCGTTCAATAATGCACTTTAGACGCTTCGATCGAATATTTACTCATTTGTTCGCTCATATTTGTAGGTCATTTAGACAGTTCGTTGAGAAACTATCTATGCATCGAATTTCTATCGCAATCAGGGATGCTTTTTGTAAAGTGTATTTCGATAAACAAAATTTCATAATAGCTGTGTTCATATGGAAAAGTAGCTTATGTAGAAAGGCTGGCTTTAGTATAATGCGGCATTCCCTTTACTCTTTAAACGGCAAGGAATTTTTTGATGAGACTTAATAAGAATATTGACTTGCTAGTATCGGAACTACTTTTTGCACGTTTATTTGCCAAAAGTTCTACAACAGCTCAGCGCCAGTGAGTCATTCGCAATCGTATGCTGCGAATGCCGATTTATACTAAAGCCAGCCTTTCGACATAAGCTACTTTTCCATACGAACACAGATAGGAAAAGTAGTTAGAAAAATCGTTATAAACTTGGACCGATTAGTTTAAATTTTTAGCACACGAAATACAAAATATGTGGCTATCGATTGGCATTATTAAGTTTTTTTTTTTTTGCTTTTGGTTGACTCTTTCCGGGAAATACCCGTATATCAAACTTATACCGTGTCGCGCCCAAAAGCAAACTTCTTAGTCATGTTATTGAAGATGGCGTTGCTGGTGTTACCGACGTTATTGGCGGTGCTTCCATATCGCCGGTGGCGATGTCACCGCAAATAACACTACAAACGACTGCTCAAACATACAGCAATCTGTGAATAACACCGTTTGTGATATTTGCTTAACGGTTAAGCCTCTTCAATCCACTGCCTCAACGTTCATCGACTGACTCAAGTCATGCCAATTGGGGCCAGCTTGTGGCTTATATTTGTAATGCACAGAGTGATAAACGAACATATGTATGTATGTATGTTCACAAAGGGGCGCATACAACTCTTAATACATTTGCATGATTGTCGTTATTATTTTATATCGGCGTGTTTTGCTTGGCCTTTCCCTTTTCAAAAGCGAAAGTGTAGATTTTCGATGCGATAGCACACCTATAGATGAAACGTGCATACCTACTCAGCTATATATTTGTGTGCATTTCAATATAGTTTGTTATGTTGTTTATTTTTTCTTTTTATGTAATTTTAGAATAATCGTTGCTTTTACGAGTATACCTTAAAGTGTTAGTTTTGACAAATAAACATTGAAAGTGAAATGATTTTTATTACAATTTAAATTATTTTATTCCGTACAATTTTTTGGCAGGTGGGTTCTGGTAGTTAGACATCCGATGGATTTTCCTGGCAGAAAAACCAATTTTCACTACATATTTTCATAGCAAAGCGCAGGGTTTCCATACAAAAAAATTCCCACATTGTTTTACTCGGGTGTTAATGTTAAGTTGCTATTATTGTTAACTTTACCTAGAATATTTATTGAAATATTATACTCGTACATACTTTTTAGGCTGAGCATTCAGCCGTTAGTATTATTTATTGAAAAAAAAGGAACCAAATAATTCTTCAACGAATACATTTCATCAAACGTTATTCTGCCGTCTCATCAGAAAAATATTTAATGATACGATAAATTTCAGTAGGCAGCAACAAATTCATACTCCTTCCCATCTGCGAATTCTGAAATCCTATTCAAAGGCCTTGAGATAAACACACGAAGTTTGTAACGCAATGGGACACACACGCTTACAAATACAAAGCGTTTCGTAAGTTAATATCTTATTTAACACAAACAAAATTAGTTTGGAGCTAGATAAGTAGATGAGACGTGCGAAAAACAAAACAGATTATTAAATTGCGTTGGAACCGATTATGACATCACAGTTGACATAACCACAAATTGGCAAAACATTAATATTTATGTATTTACTTTTAAATAAGTATGTAAATACGTATAAACATATATGCGTTAATGTAGGTACATATTTATGCTTGCATATACATGTGTGCATATGTATTTACTTATAGGGTGTGCCATATCTGCGTTGCCAGCAGATTTGTTTAGTAAAATTCTTTTTTATATTTTTTGTTTTGTTGTTTGTTAACTGAATTAAATTACTTAAATATAATGAACACATTTTACTGAAATAGCCCCCAAAAATGTAGCACCCGTTTGTAAAGTAAAACCTGAAAAGATATATTCGCTAAATTTTAAATATTTCATTGAAAGTGCAAGCATCAAAGTGGTCTTTCAAAATAGCTTGGCCGATATGTTGGGAATCCAGACGTAAGATATGGGCATGGGAGTGGGTTAAATGCGTTTGCATTTAAGATATCTGGGTCAAATTTCGTAACAGGGAGACTACAAAAAAGGTTAACGATAAATTTAGGATTCGATCGGGGGAAATATTATATACGCTATTAAAAATTGGGACCTCGTAAAAAAGTACCAATGAAGGAGTGTCCTTTCCATATCGACTACAATGAAATCCAAGAAATACGCTGGATGAGGCAAAAAATGTGAGCGGTCTGTGACGTCAAAAGCTGGCAAGTCAAAAACCTAGACTCAGCCAAACTTCCCAACTTAGACTTTATGCTAACTCAGACCACAGTACGTCACCGAAAATACCGAGCTACAAAATACCTATTTTATAAGCATTTTGAGTCTGAATAACAGCTAATAACGTAATGAGGCTGACCAAATTGGCCTACTTGATTTTTCGAACATCGAATAAACCGGATTTTTTTTATCGAACAAACCGTTTTTCTTTTTCATTTCATACAAATATTGACCTCTCAATAAAGGTTTGGAGTTTTTAAAATTTTCGAGGTTTTTTTCAGTTTAAGGGCAACCCCTTTGGCGCTTAAACGGTTTCTACGTGTTTGGCCGAGCTTATCCTCGAATTTGTGTTATGCTTCTGGATTTTGTGGCACAAATGGAGAGATTTACACGTTTACTCTAGCTCCGAAGAAGGTTTGTTATGGCAGTAGTACACTCGGAGGGTTGCCATTGTCTGCCTATGCGCGACCGATATTTGAATAAACTTATTTTTTGATGTTGCTCTGACCAGATATTGAACCACAGACCTTGGTGGCAATATTAACATAATATGTAAATAAAACCGGTTTTTCCGGTTTTTCCTAATTTCAAAACCCGGAGCCGGTTTTTTTACAAATTGTAATTTTTCAAATAACTCAGAAACCGGTTTTGGAAAATAGGCGAATCATCGAACGCCATAATACGTACGCTCCGAGGGCCTAGCATCGACTCGGCCCACTATCTTGATGCAGCTGGCGATATGAACATATCTATTCCAGACACAATAGATAAACGAGCCACCCTGTAGTTACTTATTCCAAACTCTGCAGCAGAAAAGCATAACACCTCATTAGGTTATGTATAGTCATTACGAAATCATTTGTGTGAGAAAAAATCGATATATGTAAGTATGTATGTATGTATTTATAACACGATCAAATGTACAATCAAAAGTGACATCTGCCCACCATAGCGCCAACACACCAGCGCACTATGGGTAATTTCATCAATTTTTGTGGCAAAAAGTCATCTTTTCTTACTTACAAAGATAAACTTTTTGCCCTTGTCTATTTGATAAAGAAAACTTTAAACCAAATAACGGTGTCAATTGCTTAGCTGGTGGTCAAAGTAGTTGTCTGTGAGTAAAATTCTGGAATCGATTTTGTTTTGTGTTTTTAGCTATTTTTGATCAATCATGTTTAGTTTAATACTTAACTAAAAAAGTAAACAATTTTATTGAGCTTGAGTCCGTTTTTTAATGAAAAACTATTTTGGAAAAACAACAATAATTTTAAAATGGTAGAAGTTATAGCTATTTCGGAGACTACTACATCTACTCATCAGACTTCTTCACTGGGACTCGATCCACAATAGTTTTTCATTAAAAAAACGGCCTGTAGCTCAATAAAATTGTTGAATATAATTGTTATAAGGACATAAATAACAAAACTTGTTTTGTGTCTGAAAAATTTAAAAACATATAGAAGATGAAGAAAAAGATCTTTTAACTATATTTTCGCCTATAACTGATATTAGCCTATGACTGATATTTTTTGAAGATCTTTTTTTTAGAGAAAAATAAATACCTAAACATAAACCATATTTATTTTTAATAAAATTTGAAAATCTTTTAAAATGCTGGCCGTATTTTTCAGTTTTTACAACGAAGTGGCACTTTTTCTTTAATAAAAATATTTAGAAAAAAACTGCATTCAAGCTTTGTCAGTAAACCATCAAATTCAAATTGACCCCGTTAGACCCATCGGTCGTCAAGGGTTAAGATTTTTTTGTATAAATAAGGGAAAATTACATGCCAATCAATCAAAAAAAATATGCTTTTTTAAATTATCTACTTGTTTGGTCATAATTAATTTTTGTCACTAAAATTGGCCAAACGACCCATAGTGCAGCGCCAAGATAACCAGATAACTCGTTCAGAAGTCACACATATGTGCATACATATGTATGTATGTATGTATATACGAGTGCCAATGTCGGCAACAAGAAACGCCAACACTCTGATCGGTGTCTCAGTGCCAACAACTGCATAAAACGCCAACTGTTGTCGTCTAGCGCTTATTTAACTTAACAAATATTCGATTATTATATTTTTATTCATACATATGTTTGTATGTATGTATAGACGTATGTTCGATACGTTTTTTTATGTTTACGTGCAAAACTTGCATACATACTTATGCTGATTGCTTTTTTTTTGCTTTTTTTTTGTTTTTTACTCAACGGTGTTATGTATTCACGCATAATTTGCTTGTCACTGACACAATCTCAAATGCCAGTGCGCCAGGTAGTAAGTCAGCCATTTTTGTCATTTCCATTTAATTTTTGGTTTAGCGCCAATTTTATCATAGGCCTACCTTAAATTTTCAAGTCAGTATTTAATGCTAGTTATATTTTTATTTTTATTATTTTTTTTTGGTTGTTAATTTAGTTATTGCTGGTCGATAGTTGATAGTAGAGTTTGGTCTTTTAGTTCATTTCGATGATCGATCAACCTAGTTCAAATAACTCAAGTGAACTAATTCATTTAGTTCATTCCCGTTCATTTCAGTTGACAATTTAAATTAGAGAATCTGAGAAATAAAACAAAACTATTTCTTTTAACAAAAAAAAAATAAATATTTTAATTAGAATAACATTCAAAGATAACATAAATATTAGGTTTCCTATAAGCAATTCACTTAAGATCATACATACATGTACTATATTTAGGCTTTGTAACAATTCAATAAAGATAGTTCTTTTAGGTACACACAAACATATGTATGTATGTAAGATACAGCGGTAGTAATTTAATTAGCAACCCACAACTTTTACAATATTCACAAATATTTTAAACCTTAAATTTATTGCACCGGACGACGGTAGAGCGGTCGTTGGTTAACTCACAAAGGCATATGGAATGGCTTATAATTGCGGCGGCAGAATTTTTACGCCGACGCTTTTCAGTTGATTTAAATTTATTTCTATTTTTATATATTTTTTCACTCTGACAGATTTGACTGCGGCAAATATACAGCTGTTCACTTACCGCTGGAAATCTAGGTTGAACTTAAGTCATATAAGTCAAATTTAAAATGTTGTGCAAAACTCATAAAAATTCAATAGTATTAAAATTTTAAAATGTTTACTCGGATTTTCTAGATGCTATTTAATTTCTGCATAATAATGCGCACGTTTGAGGACGGTGGCTAAAAATTGCCGCTGATTTTTGAAATTCTTTCTTTTTTTTTGCTGCGGCCTTTCGCATTTTCTTCCACT
Source organism: Rhagoletis zephyria (assembly GCF_001687245.7). Classification (NCBI taxonomy): domain Eukaryota; kingdom Metazoa; phylum Arthropoda; class Insecta; order Diptera; family Tephritidae; genus Rhagoletis; species Rhagoletis zephyria. The sequence continues at coordinate 3,521 of NW_016172579.1, read as the reverse complement.
TATGCAAAATTTAAGAAAAACGGCAACGTGGAGCAAATAGTTCATTTTAAATTTCGAACTAGTTCGTTCGGTCAATCCAATGACCTAGTTCGTGAACTTCCCAACTCTAGTTGATAGCTGTCGCAGCTGCTTTACCACCACGTCCATAAGCCCGTTTGTAGTATTTATGAATTAAACCATTAATTACTAACTTGTGAAGATTCGTTGTACTTTAGCTGTGGAATAATTTAATGCAATCGCCCAAAAGCTCGTGTTTTTTTGAGTAATTTGTATAAAACGCCTATGGAATTTATGGTATGCAGGTAATAGTTTGAATACTAAGTCACAAACTCCATTAACTGTAGGGAAACCAAGTGATTTATTAGCGTTTTACAATATATACACACATACACATACATACATATATACATAAACGGATTCCGAAAAAAGAAGATGAATGAAATCTTTGAAGCACGATTTGCATATCCAAGTGCTTCAGACTTAGTTATGCTTAGTTTTCATTGTCCATTAAAAAATACTGTTCATTCAAAATGTTGAACTTGATATTTACAAAAATTAATTCTTTGCGTAATTTGGTTGGAACTGGTTTAAGTATGCGCTGAGCTTGAGGCACGCCAGGGAAAGAGGACCATCTATATAAAAACTAGAACTCAACCTTCCAGATTTACGGCTATGCTCTGGTAATTTCCCGAATCTGGACAGTAATCTTTCACTGGAAATCCCATTTCGCTGGCATGCATTACCATGAATCAATGGCTAGTGATAACCTCCACAACCACCCTAAGTCGGCGGCGTTCAAAGAGAAGAAGGGCTGTGGGACTAATATATTGTAAGATCCTCCTGAAACACGCTGTAGAGACAAGGCAAACGGGAGCATAATTTTTGTATCGCGAATATACCTCACTTCGCACTTTGTAAGTTAGGCTAGAGCCGTCGATATACAACGAAATGGAGATTTATTATTCCTTTCCCCATTCGTTTCTCGTAAGAATTCATGTATTGAATCGAGTATTAAATGCTAGAATAGGAATGTAGTAGTTTAGACGCTTAGAGGTTTTCGGAAAGATGTATAGCATTTCTTAGTGGCCGAATTGGTTTTCAATCCACTTTGTCAGAGCATTTTATCTTAATACGCCTTGACCAACATATAGTTTTACATACATATGTCCACCAGTGACTCCATAGAATATGATTGGGGGAACCAGCGCATTACATACAGAGTGTATTATCTTTGGTTTAAGACCCTTGCTTGTGTAAAGGTCAGTAATGGCCTTCCTTTTCGTTTTTGTTCATCATTTCTCTTGCAGGTAAATAGGCTTTCGGTCCAAGTATTTGAGTTCACCTGCGAGTTGATAACTGATGGCTACCATTGGCCAAAATCACCTAATAAACATATATATGTATAAAAAACTTATTCACTCCGTTACTGAATGAACGAGATACGGAAAATGTTTTACGTATTAGGAAATAATATTTTTTGCATGTTGTTTACAAAATATATCGACAACTTGAAGTCTTATGGAAAAATTATATATGAAAACGGGATATTGAATTATAACCTTTAGCCTGGTATATTGTTTGTTTCAATCGGTCGTTACAGCTACCGTATTCCCTAGATATCAACAGCCAAAGTTACTTTTTCAAAAATGTTGGTCGTTTGCATCAATTGCGCGGGCTAAATATATGCTTCATTTTAATCTTTTCTGATCAATTATCATTTTCCCAGTCCTAGAACAACATTATATACTATTACAATACAATCAAATGGCCTTTATTTCCCTCCATACAAAATCGACCCAGCCTATTGTACATCAATCAAAAACAGTCATTACTCAAAAAATCTCAAATGCTTAGGAGAGGCAAAAAAACTGTTGATGCTACGCAAGCAATGCAAGCATACCATATTTACTTGCGAATTACGTCAATACAAAAACAACTGCACGTCTATCTAAACCATATCACAATTTAAAACCTAATTTATCAACTAATGAAAGTAACAGTTTGGCAAATAAACTCAAACGCTTGCTGAAAAAGTGAAAAAAAGAAGAGCTAGACGAATAAGACACTAAAAATGGAAATTATAGCCACCGATAAGAAGTAGTAGTTGATGTTCAATGAATTCAACGACTGCATCGTCAATAAATAGGTACTATTGCATTTACGCACTCAACCTGTTTGATACTTTCTGTTGCTCTTTTTACGTCACTTAATATGAAATGTGGATTATTTTAGCTTACGCATCGAAGCAAGTAAGTGATCTTTTACAGCTGGTAAATCAAGTCAACGCAATGTGTTCGCGCCTGATTACGTGTGACGATAGTGATAGATCGAATATTCGGTATAGTTTCAGGCATAAAAGTGCGATAGCTCAAGCGGATTTCAAAAATAGGGCTTAGAAGTTAAACGTAGACGGTACGGAGAAGGCACATTTTACCTCTTTCGATAAAAAGTCGACTGCATGCTTCGTCATCCATTTTGTGTTTCGAAAAGTACTCACTCTGGCTTAGAGAAGAAGGTATATCTATTTAAGAAACCGGCACACGCGAGCAGTGAAAACGCATTTCCTGCTCACTAAATCCTGCCACCGCAGAAGTAGTCGGATTCTAGCGAGCCCGAAAGGACAATTATTACTATGATGAGGGTAAAGAACAGGGTCCCGCTACGAGCGGGTGCAATGCGGGCCATGTGTGACCGTTATAGGGAACTGCAGAGGGAAGCGATCGTATTTGCCGCTATAAGAATAGTGAGGCCGAAATACGTGAGTGCGAAGGGCTTGAAATGCGGGCCGACAGGAAAAACACCCGGAAGGTTTAAAGACCTGGGCAAACAACCATGTGGTCGATGTCCAGAACACACCTCAATTATGGAGGGAAGACTTTTTCGCCCTATCAAATGGCAGCAGCACTGACAGTGGTAAAGAAATCGAACCCGATCGACCAGTCGGTGACGATGATGTCGATGCTCCACCGCCTGGTACGAATACTGATATGCGGCTGAAAAACAACGCTGCTGTAGTTGACGGCCTGCCATCCGAGCCATTCAAGTACGGTTGAGAGGAGCTGATAAGGTGCAAGCATCAACTCTTATGCAGAATATGGTCTGAGAAACTCATACCCGACGACTGGAATTTAAATGTGCTCTGACCATTCAACAAGAAAGGCGACCCCACCATTCGCACCAACATAGGTAAACATGTAAACATAGGTTACAATAATCTTATCGATTGTATTGTGTGAAAGAGTGAAGCCCACCGTCAAAGAACTGATTGGACCTTATCAGTGCCGCTTTAGACCTGGCATTTCCACCAGAGATCAAGTATTCACAATGTGCCAGATCTTGGAAAAGACTCGCGAGAACAGGATTGGCACACACCATCTATTTGTCGACTTTAAAGCCGCTTTCGAAAGCACTAAAATAAGTTGCCAATACGCTGCGATGTCTGAATTTGGTATCCCCGCTAAACTGATACGGTTGTGTAAAATGACGTTGAGCAATACCACCAGCGCCGTCAGAATTGGGAA
>NW_016172578.1:0-12916 GCF_001687245.7 Rhagoletis zephyria | reverse complement strand
CAATATAAAAACTATCGCGCGCGCCAATTCTTTGATAACTTACCTCTTAGCATGTTTCAGAAAAAAATTATTAAAATTTACCTCTGTCGCATACGAGAAAATCACAAATAAGGTTACAATGAATATAAAAAAAAAATCGTGCAAAGAAGTCTAAGTTCGGGTGAAATCGAACTTTTTATATAAGTCATATAAAATATAAGGAAAACCTTGAAGGATATTGTTTGATTACAAGATATAAAATATTCCTAGGGGTTGAGAGCATTAAAATTCCAACTTAATAATTTTCACATGCATTTTTGGACCACCCCAATGCACACTCCCATGCACTTAATTAGTTAGTTAGTTAATTTTCTTGGGTGTACTAGAACAACAGGCACCGCGACCTAAAAGCTCTTTTGTATCTTTTGAAATGAGTCCCTAACCCAGTTTGGCTTAGATACCTTCGGCTTCCCTTAGTTCCTTACAACAAAGGGTTCAACCATTGAAGATTTAAAATGAATCAGTTTTTGTCTGGCTAAAGCCGGACAATGACAGAGAATATGCTCCGAAGTTTCAATAACCTTGAGGAAGAGCCAACATTCCGACTCTGTGATCTTATTTATACGGTGCAAGGAGTTCGCAATTGGTTGTGACTGGCCAGATACCCAGAAATTAGCCTGATGTCATTTCTATTTACTAGGACAATGTCGTTTCTGTTGAAAGGGTAGCCGAGGAGCCTGGCCTGTCTAAGGCCCCCCACCGCTCCCCAGTACTTAATGCATTCCGAGTGTTACCCACTCAGTAATTATGGCTCTCGAAGAGGACCAACTGAGACCACAGAATAGTTCAGGTCCCGAAAAGGCAGTTACCGATCCTTCCCGTGGCAAGTCATCGGCGATCTCGTTGGCTCGATTCCACAATGGTCTGGTACCAGGCACAGTGTTACCGTGTTTTTGGCTGCCAATATTTGTAGCGTATCAAAGCAGTCTCTAACCAACTTGGATTTGATAGTCCTGTTTGAAAGGGCCCGGATCAGTGTAAGTCCCTAAGACCAAGTGCAGGGAGCCCATTTGCCCAATTTTCGAGATCGGGGATCATCGCTTAGAATTTTCAGCCAAAGCAAATCTCTTTAGTAATGGGATCAGAGATTCCGCATATTTTCACCCCTGGTATCTTCCCAGCAATACCTACATGAAGCTTAATTGCGAAGAAGCCGTGGTTCCCATAAGTAACCGGGAAATGGGAAAAGTACACCGCGGCAACCCCAATCCCACGGCAAGTCTGGTTCGGCATATACTGTTCCACCTTGGAGTTGGGGTAATTTATGGGAGAGAGAGACAGCTCAGAAGGCGGTCCGAGCAATGATGTGAGACTAATGTCAGACCCATCACCCTCACTGTCCTCTAAAATCAGCCTCTTCTCCCGAGAGTTTTCTTCTCTCCGCCCGACCTAGTGGTAGTAGCACTATAGCCGGAGACATGACCGTAGCTCGTTTTCAGCAAAATCCCCCCACGTGGAGAGTCTAACCGCAACCCCAAAGGAGTGACGACCGTCCGTAACCCTGTCGGCTGACGGCCTCCCATGCACTTGTATAGGGAACAATGCCCTTTCGTTTTATTCCTGGCTATTTTTCTCTTATTTGATTCAATAATTTTTAGCCGATTTTTTTGTTACGGGATAAATTTGGACCCCGTGAAAAGTTTTCGGTTATTAATTTTCTATCAGAAAGGTTGTACCTCAAGAGTAGTTCCATGCTAATTTGGTTTAGTTCTGATCTTGACATCATAAAGAAATTATATTTTAAGTAGGTTGTATTTTTTGACTTGTTTCCAACAAAGTTTGATTTATATGGTTTTGGTTAAAGAATAAACTGTATTAAATTGATGAAATTTATTTACATAAAAACTAACCCAGAAAAAATCGTAAAATCATTGTCCCTATTCAAGTGCATGGGTGTGCGTAAGTCCCTAAGCCTCTGTCGACCTCAATCGAAATTTTAAATATTTCTCACTCTAGGAATACGTAAACTGTTCGTGAGGAGTGAAGAGTTTATGTTGCCCTCCATTGCTTGCAGCCATTTTTCTGCTAGATATGCATAAGTCCAAGTACATAAATACATATGTATATATGTATGTTTATGTGTAAATCAAAATCATGACATGGTAAAATATCGTTCATAATTTTCTTTAAGTATTCATTAATATGTCCACGCGACTATAATAATTTTCATTGTTTTCACAACTGCGCTCCACTTATTATACCAAAATTATACATAAGTATGTATGTGTGTATGTTGATGCATAAAAAAATTTATTTTGTTTTCATTTAAATTTCTCTGATCCGCAGCAATCCCATACGCTGGAGCGGTCGGCATGACGTCAATCACTATTGCAGCGAATGCGGCTGTTACATTGGGCGATATATAACGTTGAGTTGGTACAAGAAGCAGTTGTTCAAAATGCAACGATCTGATGTGGTATTCGAAAATAGGTGGCAACGTTTTCGTAAAGTTGAGAAGGAAACACTCGATAATAAAATATTGGCCAAACAGCAGGCGAGGGAGCAATTGAAATCCAAGACGACAACGAATGCTTGAAATAGTGGAAAGGAAAATTATTTATTACATTTATTTTTATAAACTTCGTATGTCTTTAAAGCAAAAAATTAAATCAACGTGAAACGTGTAAAATTTATACCAAAAAATATTTTTCTCGCTAGGTTTTCAACTTTAAGAAGCATTTTCTTTCAAATTTAAAATTTAGTTTTACATTTTTAATCTAAAGAGCTACTATTTTGTTTTAAAATGTATCCACTTTGATATAAACTTAAACTTATAAAAATATAATTTCATTTTCGTTTCAAGTTTAATCTATGATTTATTTATAACTTCATAATGTTTCAATTTTAATTTTGAAGTAATTTTTGCTCTTAGCCCTTTGGCGACCGTTACTGATTAGTTGGGAAATTCAAAGATATGACACTTGATTCGAGTTCAGCGAACCCATATTCTAAGCAAAAGTTTCGCCAAAAAAAATTTTTTTTTTACCTGCTAAGGTGTGGAAAAAGGTGGGACCTATATGTTCCCATGGTCGTCAATGGTGAAAATTTATACAACGTTTTTTTCTATTCCTAGCAGAGAAGCTCGGCCAAACACTAACATATGTGTAAGCGCCAATCTATTATTATTATTAGCAGACTTTCGATTGAAAAGAATTGTTTACGCGAGTGCTTTTTGGCAAATAATCGGTTACTATTGCACATTGGTTTATATTTTATACATTTATCGATTTTAATTAATTTTTCGTCATACAGTATTCCATATAGACAAAACAAAAAAATTTAAATATGCCTCTTTGACCATTAGTTTGAATCTACTAGTTGATATTTTGTCACAGTTGTCGTTTTCGTTAGCCCAAATGAAATGCAGTTTCAATATTTTCTTATAGTGGAAAGTATTTTCAAGGCACATAAAATAAAATAACGAGAAAAACTAAATCCAAGCAAATTAGGCGTGAAGCGTAAGCGGTTACGACCGGATGCAGCTCCTACAAAGGTCATAGCATGTTACGAACACAACTTTGAGTAAATAATGATGGGCTAACTTTGGAAAATGGTCCCATCGATTAGGGGCTAAAACAAGTATTACTTAGCTTAAAGGTAGATCTCTCTTATTTTCAAATAGGTATACCATTCTTATAGTGGAGACCTTCATAGCTTGTATAAAATATGTACACAAAATTATATCCCGAGGCTCGAACAAATGCTCGAAATTTGTAGGTATTTTTTCAGCCGCTTATTCACATTTGAAAGAGGATAATGCATTATTTAATGCAAATAAAGACGAATTATGCAGATAAGCGAGCCCGTTATCAACAGTATAAAATGTATGCAAATGTATATATGAAAATATTCAGAATGACGAGATGAATTGGCTCAGTCGTGGGCTTGTATTGAATTTTAATTAATTTCATTAAACACGCATACATATATATGTATTTAAAAATGTTTCTTTAAGAATTCGAATTTGAAGTACGAGTACGTAGCATTTGCATATACAATATCCAGTGGCGGACCCACGGCGGGTGTTTTAACACCAGAAACTTACGCAACAGAAATCCTCTACTCCACAGGAACGCTGCTTGCTTCACCGGCCACTACAGAAGGCAGTATTACGCGCTCCGTACAATGGCTCTCTTACTTACATATAAATTAAATGAAACTCGTAATGTACTTAATCATATAACTATTTTATCCTACTAAAAATCTAAAAGGACTTTAAAGCAGCTATGTTGAACTGCATTATACTTGCCATATATGCTGACTTATTCCCTTTGGTAACTAACCGATTCACTTATGATGCCCGTAAACGATTGTGGCATCTTCGATTTGTGCATTATTTGCTTTTTACCGCTTTGCAACTCCTGCTTGCAAGCAAGTTTTTCGTAGGCATCTCTGCTCCATGAATGATAGCTTTGTATTCTGAAAATTATGGCATACCTTGAAGCTGCTTTGTTGGGACGGTCAGAGTACAAGATTCCGAGCATCCAGGTCGCTGGTATTTGCTTTGGCGATTGGAACGGTCGAGGCTACAGTCCGCTCCTACACTTTATTGGTGGTGATTATGTTGGGCAGGCTATCTTAAGGCATAAGTTTCTAAGGGATCTAAGCCTGTAAAATAAATAATATGTGAATGTCCAAACATAATTCAAAAATGCAAAATAAACAAATCCAAACAATTGGTTTGTTTATAACCATTCAAGAATTGTTATGTAACAGATGGAGCGTGTAGCTCTGTAATTCCTTACATGCACGAATAAACATATATGTAAATTAGGGTGGGTCAAATTGTTCGCAATAATCGCATCCGAATAAACATTATGATAAACGCTAGAAAATTATCTTCGATATCCAATGTGCATATCAAATTGAGAACGAACTCATAACCAACCTTAGTTTCCCAACGTTCATACACTGAAAATAAAATTTCGTAAAAGTGCTACGAAAATCTTTCGTAGCCTTGGTTTTTGTACAATGTATGAAACTTGCGTTCATAATACGAAAACATTTTTCACAACGAAACAAGATTCGTAAATATAACGAAAGGACTTTCGTAAAGCCTTTTTTCAGTACAATTTACGAATTTTTACGTTTATTTTACGAAACACATTCGTAAATTACTGAACAAATCTCTGTACGAATAATTTTGTATATTGTACGAAGGCATTCGTAATATTTACGTATGGTTTTAAAATTTACGAAGTCTATAATTCTGTATTCCTACAATTTACTTAATACTTTCGTGCACAGAACAAATGCAGAAACATTTTTTTTAAATTCGTACAACAGACGAATATTTTCGTACAATATACTAAATTACCGTCAGTTTAATATTTCATCATTGTCAGTGTCATTGCGAAACTACTGGTTAGCTACCGTGAGACGTATAATATAATTTTAATAGTTTTAAGAAGCTTTTGGTGGATGAAAATACAATATAAAATTAAATGTTAAAGCTGTGGATAAATGCTTTTAAGCATACAATGTTCTTAACATCGCCCACGCTGAGCCTTGCTCTGCAATGCGGGACTTCATAAATAGGCAATTTCATCAGTTAGCTATAAACGGCAAGCCCAAGCCAGGAACAGACGCACTACTTAATGAAATTTTGTATGATTTTTCACTGAAACTTGCCTTTCAGACGACTTATAATTTTCCTTTAATTTATAGTCGAGAAAGGAAACAAACATCGAAGAAGCTGCGAATCTGCCAAGTACCTCCACATAAAAACATTGCAAAACATTTTGTTAAAGAAAAACGCTTAAAATTAAGAATAAAATTGTTGTGTTATAACTCGTCTTATGTTTTTTACAGTGTGGTGAATGAAAGCAATCGGAAGTTCTACGAAAAAAACCGCAGATTTTAGGAAAATAATTTCGTTAAATATACGAACTATTTTGTGCATTTTACAAAAATTTCGTAAAAAAATAAGGAAATAGTACGAAATTCTTTAGTAAGTAGTACGAAATTCGTTCGTAAATAGTACGAATACGTTCGTAAAATGTACTAAGATCTGATGTCTCATATTTTCGTAGTATGTACGAAAACGGTTTTGTACAATCAACGAAAACTTTCGTGGCTCAAAATGACGAAAACTTTCGTAAAATGTACGCAAGTTTTCGTTATATCTACACAGATTTTATTTTCAGTGTAGAATATTGGAAATACACTCAAGATGAGTTCGGAAAAAATTTAAACCATAGTAACAAGAGATAAAGTGAAATTCTGCTCATTCCCGAAGGGAAATACAAGACCACCACTCTCTCTCATTAAAATTTCAATTGGATAATGGGATGGATTTCGAATTCATAACGAAGGGAAAATAGTTTTCGAATCGAATACTAACCTATTCCACATTTGTTACTGAAGTGGAGACTTGAAAAAAAAGATTCGAATCGGTTTTGATTTTTGTTTAAAAATTGCTTGTTATAAGAAAAATGAATTTTTCTCAACTTTTTTTTTCGTTTTGCCAGTTTTACAAAATTTTCATAAAAAATCGCTGTTTTATATTTTATAGAATTTTTTTTTGATTAAGGCGGAAAAGGTAAAAAAAATCAATATCGCGAAAAGGTATTTTTTTTCATTTCCGAACCATGGTTTCTTTTAAACTTACTCTTCGAATTATCTGAAGAATCAGAAATTACCATAAGATTTAGTCAAAAACAAATTCGCCCAGCCTAATGTACATAGATATGTATATCCATTCATAAGCATGTTTGTATATATTCGTGACTTTCCGCACGCGTTTTCTCGCCCATTGGCCCAAAGTAGGGAAGGAAAAATGAAAAAACAACGAATAGTGAAAACCAAAGAAATGCGCACATTGAGTGCCAATGATATCACACTACGCAGCGTGGCGAGAAAAATGATGAATTTTAATTCAAGTGGAGCGACTACGAGCACACTATCGATGCGCAAGATCATTGAGCGAGAAGAGACGAAAAATTCGCGCTAGTAATTGGAAGAGAGTTTGGCATAGAATGGAAAATTTATACTGCAATGAGTATAGCGTCAATAATTGCTGAAATTATGACTACTCTTCTACTCTCACGTTGATCAGTGCTGATCAGTGATCACTTACATACATATATGCCATCAGCCAGTAATGAATGACTGCCACCCACCAGCAGCTTCATCAGTCAGTGGCCAGCAGTTCACTGCCACCGCTCAAAAGCGCAACAATACTTACAATACTTCCACATATAGCTAAATTTGTTTAAAGTCGATATGGAACCGAACGTGGCGGAAACACCACAGCTGGTGAAAGTTAAGCTGCTACCCGCACTAAAGCCCGAGGAGCGCAAGCGGCATATTGTGGCCAATATAGTGCTGGAAGGTCAAACCTCAACTGTGCCGTACATCGATGATGCTAATAGTGTAATAAATGTGACACAACTGCAGGCGCTCGACGCTTCACCACCCGGGAAGGATGCGCGAAAGCGCATACGATTTTATTCGGTGGGGCCGCGTACCTATCACACCAAATGTCCGCTGTGTCTGCAATATGGTGATGCGGCTGTGATGCGTGCGGCAGGTCTGAAGGATGCAACATGTTGTCTATCGACGTTGTCGTGGTGAGTACTTAAGTGACGAAATATTTGGTTTAAGGAGAATAGACGAATTGTTTTCTCTATACGAAGTTTGTAATCGTAAGAACTGTCAGTAGTGAATTTATGGCATCATCAGTTAACATAGCTTGAACGTCCCCTAGTTGTGAAACGTGCCGAAGTTAGTTCTAAACCCAAAAAAATAAATTGTCCCGCTCTTTTCAGACCCACATATTCTCATTCGTATGTAAATATGTCTTAAGCATTTGAATGTTTTTTGTTATAACTGAGTTTAAATATTTGGGTCTAATATTAATACAAGTAAATTTTTTTTCTGCTGAAAAGTTTAAATTTTTTTATAAAATTTTATTATATAAAAAACAAATTTAAATATCATAAAGCTCATAAAAACTTTGTTCTAACTATTTCTTAAATTAATTTTGATGTGTGTACAAAAAATTTTTGTATTTTAGTTTTCTGTGGCATTATTCATGAAAAGGTTTAAGAAATACTTTTTGTACTTTTAGAGATGTAATGTGTTCAATAAATTAATATTAATAACGTTTTTATCTTTAGAATTTTTTTTGTTATTAAAATTTTCCTATTCTCATTTAAAGACTAATGAAAAAAATATTCGAATATTAAAGTTTTTAAAAAATAAGTCAAAACCTTAAAATAGACCTAAAAAACCTAAAATAGATTTAAAAAACTTAAGATAGAAGTTTTTTAATTGATATTTAGGTTCTAGTAAATATTTTAAAATAAGTGTATGAAAACAATTAACATTTCCAATCCCCTATTTTTCAGCTTCTTCCCAATTTTCTGGCTTTGCTGTATTTGTACTTGGTGTGGCTGCAATCGTGAATGGACGACGAAAGGCATCTACTGCAGCAAATGTGGTGGCAAATTGGGCATCCAACAGCAGCCTAAATAGGTGTGGTGAAACACTAAAATTTAATAAAATATAACACCGTGCGACAGTCAATTTTACACACGAAAAAATTAATATATTCACAAAACTTGGGGCCAAATATAGTAAAACTACGTTTCTAGTTTTTCTCTCTGACGTTTGGCATTTTTTTAAAATTACTTTGAAATTTCTAGAATATGATTGAATAAAAAAATGATTCAAAAGATTCGGTGCATTGTAGAATAACAATATGGGTATCAATTAAAAGGAAAAACTCTGTCGAATTAAAAAATTTATTTTTTGGTGCATCAGGACGAATAAGTGTTGCAAATGTACTTTTAAAACTTTATCCTTGGATATCCTTGGAAGTTTCCAACAATAATATGCTAGCTACCACATCCCCAAATTTCGTCCTTCTACCTTTATTAGTCTTAGATAAAAAATTTACACTTCTCTTTATAAGATATTGATAGTTACAATATACATAAATGAAGATACTGGAATCATTATTATGGAACTATGTATGCGGTCTAAAAGAACAAACTGACCGTATGATGTACCTACGGTTTAAATACTTTAATTCGCTACTTTCACTTAGGCAAAAGTTTATATAGAGGGAAAAAATGTTTTTAATTAATTTTTTTCGTGTATAAAAATAGAAATTTTCGAGTTTAAGAAAGTATAAGTTTTCTAGTAGCCTTTACATCGATACCACTTTTTAAAAAATCGGTTTTTAATTTTTTTTTGTATAAAATAGTTTTTTATAAAAAAATGGTATTTTTTGCTTTCAAGTGTTTTTTCTAACATTTTTATATACGAAGTATACAAATACGCATATCAGAAGAACGAAGGTTTGATTGCGTTTACAACGATATAAGTTTTTTTTTAAAAAGCGGTCAGTAATTTTTTTGTTTAAAGTATTTGTTTTATAAAAAAAGGTATTTTTTCCTTTTAAATGGTTTTCTCAAATTTTTACATACGAAATATGCAAATATGCATATCAGAAGAAAGGGAGTTTAATCATGTTTACAACGATATTGGGCCGTATGAATAAAAATAAGCAATTGCTTTTTCTTAAAATTTCAGTTCATTTACTCAATTTATTCAATCAAAATTGAAGTAAAAGGTATGAAATTTTAAGAAAAAGCAATTGCTTAGTTTTTATTCATACGGCCCATTATTATTTTTTAAATCAGTTCAAAATTGTTTGAAATATAAGGTTGTTAATTTTTCGAAGACCCCTTATAGCACCTGTAATATAAGTTTGCAAAAAAAAGTTATAAACCTTTTAAATAAGAGAAGAAAGGCGGACTACGTCTATATTTTTAGTTTTTTAGTTATTTAAATATAATAATAAAATATTATTTTTACCAAAGGTCCCATTTCGAACTTCGAAGGCCCATATCTCGATTTCGGAGGCTAACTTAGAAAAACGGAGAAATTACTTTTTACCTATGACTCAATCTCTTACAAAAAATTGGTTTGGTCCAATACCGAGCCGAGTGCTCTAAAGTGTAATGATTCCAGTATCTTCATTTATGTATATTGCAACTATCAATATCTTATAGAGAAGTGTATCTAAAACTAATAAAGTTAGAAGGGCGAAATTCGAAGATCTGGTAGTTTGCATATTAGTCCTTGACATATATTTTTATATATACTCTGCAATGTACCAAATTTTTTAAATAATGTTTTATGCAATCATATCCTAGAAATTTCAAAGTCCTTTAAAAAAAATCCTGACGTCAGAGAGAAAAATTAAAAACGTAGTTATACTATATTTGGCTCCTAGTTTTGAGAATACATCGATTTTTTGTGTGTTTTAAAAATTTTTGGTTTTTGTCGCTCGGTGTAATAGATGTAATGACATTATAAGTAGTTTTAAATGTAACGAAATTTAATTTATCGACTAATTAAAAACGAGTAAAATCACAAAAGCAATAACAACAAAATAACTATTTAAACAGTGCTACTATTAAATAAAATTTGTTTACAACGCGCGCTTTCACAAATACCTTATTAATAAATCTGGTTGTTAACAAAATTCGCATTTTTCATTGCTCGCGTTAGTTTGTAAATACATATGTAAGTATTACGAAAACATTTCATATATTTGTTTGTTTTCGACGACCTGTTGTCGACCGCAACGTCCACATCATGCTTGATCTTCAAACTCTTAGCGCTCTCAGAGTATCGCTGTGGGTGGCAGATCACTTTCGCTTTTCATCTGCATGCCATCTCTCCCACTCAGTACAACGCGCGCAATCTATACAGCTTTCGCTCGCGCTCACTGCGCCACGATCATTGTTCAACGCATCGCGTCGATTGACTTCAGTACGTTTGCTCTTGTGTCGGATGTGAAATCATAGCGCTCGGGAACTATTTATTAAATTTTATTTTTGTTTTCGTGCCGTAAATTTTACCTAATATATTCAAATACTGTGAAAGTAAAAAAAACACATATTATTTCGAGTTAACACAACGTTCGCAAAATGATGACCGAATCCACCTCACCGCCAACAACACCTGCAATAGATAGTAAAAACACAGCAGGTGCTGGGGATAAGAATGCACTAAAGCAGCTGTCGGAAAAGGAACTTAAGGAGCAACAAATTTATAATAATTTCGCCACGCCACTGATTGGCACTTATCTAAATCTGCCGCAAGATCCGGTGAGGCTGAAATGTCCTGCTTGTGGAATTGTTGAAATGACACAAGTTGAAAACGATTTGAAGTGGTGGGCGACGGAGATCAATCGCTTTGTGGGGTGTTTATGGGTGTAAGTTAATAGAAACAAAAAAAAAAGAATAGTAATAAACACAAAACTATTAAAAAAATGTGCCTTTATAATTTTTTTAATTAATTGAATTTTTTATCCCTGTCTCGATCCGTTTGACATGGTAAGTCCCTCTAATAAAATAAAAATAACACGGCTTAGCAAAATTTGGACTCGTCGTGTAGATAGATTTTTTGATGCTGATTTGAAGTTCATTTACAATTTTTTTTAGTGCGTCTATTTCTTGCGAAAAAGCTGGAAAGTGACGAAATATGGCATAAATGGAAAATTTCAAAAATTAAAAAAATAGGAGTTTGGACGTAGTTTTTCCTGCCGAAAAACGCGTATAAAAGAAAATCGGAATCGTCTCATGGAGTTTACCTTATGTTGATGAGTTGAGTAGAAATGAGTTAAAAAATCGCGGAAAAGTAAAAAAAAAACAAGTAAAATCAGTTTAAGTTCGGGTGAAGCCGAACAATAAATACCCGCTGCTTTTTTCACCATTCCGAAAGCTACCGTTACATGGCAAGCAGGCAGTGGTTTTACCCCTTTATCAAACATTTTCGATAGTATGTTTAGTTAGACTTAATGAGATAAACTTGTGTATTTCAGTAAATATTGGATTCAAATAGTTGAAAATTAGGATGTCAAGTAAAATTTTGGTACAAAATAATATTATTATTTTTGGAAAATGGGCGTGGCGCCGCCCACTTATGACCACAAATGTGTATCTCCGTAACCGATTTATCAATTTCAACCAAACTCGGTGCACTTAATAACCTTGGTACGGAAAAGCAACTCGTTGAAAATTATTCAAATCGGAATAAAATTATACCCGCTTCCTGTACAACGGTAAATTTTAGGAATACGAAAACTCCGATATTTCATTAAGTAATTTTTTTCCAAGTTAATATTTACAACAATCCCTTAAAAATAAAAAAATAAAAATTTTTGG
Source organism: Rhagoletis zephyria (assembly GCF_001687245.7). NCBI lineage: Eukaryota > Metazoa > Arthropoda > Insecta > Diptera > Tephritidae > Rhagoletis > Rhagoletis zephyria. The sequence goes on along the minus strand of NW_016172578.1, from coordinate 692 downwards.
AAAATGGGCGTGGCCCCGCCCACGTTATGACTACAAAGGTGTATCTAGGTAACCGCTTTATCGATTTCTACCAATTTTGGTTCAATTATTTCATTAAGTCTAACTCGGCAACGTTGGAAATCGGGGAAAAAAGACCCCTGCAAAGTAGCGTTGAGAAGTTCACGAACTAGTTCGTATAATGAACTAGGCCATTGTATTGATCGAACAAACTAGTCCGAAATTTAAAATAAACTATTTGCTCTAGGTTGCTGTTTTTCTTAAATCTTACACAAATTAAATTATGTATGTGTGTACGTATATGTATTAAGTGGAAGCAAAATGCGAAAGGCCTACGCAGAAAAAAATTTCAATAAATATTGTTATATTAAGATTAAATAGCTTCTAAAAAATTTGAGTAAAAACTAAAAAATTTGATGACTATTTTTTTTTAATCTGTTAAATTTTTGTGAGTTATGCACAAGATTTTAACTTTGACTTATATGGCTTATGTTATACATTCAGCAATATCTTTATAAAAAATTAACCTATTAAACCGTCCTGGATATTTTTGAAATGGACAAAACCTACTCCCCCTAAAATATAGCTAGCTTTGATTTTTTTGCAATTACCGTTACGTTGGTGGAGCCCATAAATATCGGGCTTTAGGAGCCTAAGCCCAATGTGTGTACCAAATTTGGTCGAGATCGGTCAAG
>NW_016172577.1:0-12918 GCF_001687245.7 Rhagoletis zephyria | reverse complement strand
ATACATATGCATGTATGGATGTAAGTGTAGATAGATATTAGGGTGGTTTAAAATAAAAAATATTTGAAATCAGTATTTTTCGTTCCGGTTCTCTTCAGGAAACTTCCAATAATAATACCCAATTGTTTATTTTAAAATTGTTTAATACCGGAGAGCTTTTATTTGTCCCCCCATTGCGTTTTCAGTGGTTTTGGCGGACCTATAAAATATAGTTACTATAAAAAAAGGTTAAATAAACAATCGCCTATCATTATTGGGAGTTTCCAGAAGGGAAACAGAGTATTTCGTTCGAAAAATATTGATTTTCAAGAATTCTATATCATTTCTACGAAAAGTAGTTTTTTTTTCCATATAAAATACATGGAAAACTTGGAGCGCTTTCAGCGACCTCTAAATATTTCTCGATTTCAAAAAAAAAAAAAATAGGGTTACTTTTTCGGAATAGAACAATCCTAGGGGTGAGAGCATTAATATTCCGACTTTACTTTTTCCCCACATGAATTTTTGGACCACCCTAATGTACATACGTATGCAAATGTGTGCTGGCATTAACGTAAATTATAGGCATTTTGTGTAAATAAGTGTTGAAAAGGAATTCTGTAAAATTAGAAGAATGTGAGCTCAAAATTCAATGATGGAATTTTCGATGACCAATTAGTGAAAATACATACATAACAATGTATGTAGCACATATGTTTGTAAGCATATAAATACAAACATATATATTTTTTGCTTGTATTCGAGCGTTGCTCCAAGTCTTTGATTTAATTAAGCCTTTTTTGTTTTTATGATAAGTAAGTTCCTAACAGTCTAAGTGCCTAAGAGGCTTGCCAATTAGAAACAAAGACACATATGCACATATTTATTTATACGTCCTTGTTGAATGAATACACATTATAATTAAGCAATTTAAAACCCATGTAATCATCATAAAATAGTAATTATAACTTAGTTACAAGAAATGTATAGTTTTAAGCTTAGTTTCCGGCTCTCAAGAAAAATCAAAAGAAATATTTTTCTTTATTTCGGTTGCTTGAAAAGTACTTTGCTCTTGCTGTAGGTGTTCTTGAAGATATACACTGCCGGAACAAAGTATTGGCACAGCAAATTTTTTACAAGATATCCAACAATTTCCATTCTAATATTTTTCCGCTAATTTCGTATAAATATATGGTTCATTCTACAATGAAAAAAATATGGTTCATTCTACAATGAAAAGTCGCGAAAATTCAGCAGATTTTCATGAAAGTTTTCAACTTTTTAATCAGATTTTTTAGAATTTTTTTGTAGACCAATCCATTTTATTATAACAACGTGCAAGTTTTAAGTAACTAGGAATTACCGTTGATTTTTGTCTCTTCCATACAAAAAATTTTTTTCGAAAATACTTTTCAACAAAAAAAATTCTCAAAAATCAACGCGATTTTTGACTAACTCCGAACTTGCATTTTTTTACTACAATTTAATGGGCTGCAAAACTGCATACTCAAAGAAATTCTAAAAAATCTGATTAAAAAGTTTAAAATTTTAATGCAAATATGCTGAATTTTCGTGAGTTTTGCACAAAGTTTAGGAATTATATTTTTATGTTTTTTGTTGTTGAATGAACCATGTTTTTATACAAAATTGGCGGCAAAATATTAGAATAAAAATTGTTGCATATATTGTGAAAAATTTGCTGAGCCAATACTTTGTTCCGGCAGTGTATGTATGTAAATATACGAACATTTTTTCTTGAGAGCTGCTAACTGATTTATGAAATTTTGATAGAAGAAAATTTCTTTTCCATTTCTTGTACGTCATTTTATGAGTTTTACGGTTTTTCTTGAGAGCGGGAAACAGCCATTTTCTGGGATTTTTCGAAAAACATCTGTTCATTTCTAAACTTAATTTTTTGGTTTTGAAAAAGAATTAAATCATTTGACGACCTCTTGTGACATTTTGTAGTTTATATCGGAGTTATAGGCACTTTATGAGACTTTTATAGAACTTTCTGCGGTTTCCGGGACTTTTCGAAACAATTCAGGGGTTTTTTTTTGTAACTTTTTTGTACTTATCAGACGTTTTTTTGTGTATGTTCGTTTTATATTTAGGAGTTTTCGAAAAATATCTGCCAAGGTTGGCTGTGTTTTTTTTTTTTGAACTGATAAAAAAAGGAAATGATTTTGGATATTCCGGGTTTTTAGGCCGCCGCCGAACGACATATGACAATTTTTTTTTCAAAGCAAAAATACACTCGAAGGTTAGCCATTGCCTGCCGAGGGCGAGCGCAAAATTTTTTGTGTCTCAATTATTTATTTTTCGGAAAATATTTAGGAGACTCTCCGGTCTTATTCTGGATCTTTAGTATTAGTAGTATGTTGGGATTTTTGATATTTTTTCGAACTTTATTAACGCTTTTAATTTTAAAAGATGCATTTATATTTAAACTCAGCTAGTGGTCCCAACTTTGTGATTACTTATTTTTACGAGTACTCTGGATTCTAGACAGTAATGGTACCCCATTCATACAGTTGAACTGTGCGATATACTCGCATAAGTAATTCATGACAGTATATGTTTGGTATGAGTAGGTATGTATGCATATAAGCAATTGCCATCTACATTCTATTCTATTTTACGTTCCTGATTTTTGCTTTGCTCTTCAGGTTTCATGTACTATATACTTAGATTAACACTAGACCAGATATGTTTGTATTGAAACCCAAAGCTTGCACCCCTTTTAAATATAAAAAGCAAACAAGAATAAAGCTAGCAAACCGCTATATATATAATGGTATATAAATATATGCATACATATGTACATGCATATATAAGAGTACTATATCCTCAACCAAATATATATTTACTCAGTAAACAGTTTGTGGAGATGCTCAAAGACTAACGACGCCAAAAGTAAACATCAAAAATAAAATGAGAAAAACACAGAAATTTTATTAGTAGCCCACAGCTCTGGTTACGCCAAAAGCACAGCAATTTCAGCGAAACGTGAAAAATGGTACGTGACGTAAAAGGATATGCTCGTAAATTATAACAAAAACTGCACGTGACGAGGCATCGTCGACTCGACTTGGTGACGCTAACGCCGTGCTGTAGATTTTGGCAAACGTACGTTGTTGACATTTTGGTGGAATTGAGGGCGACTGCGACTGCCATGGTTATGGTGGTGATGGGGGTGATGGGGGTGATGGGGGTGATGGGGTTGATGGGGTTGATGTGGTTGCTCGGCGTTGCGTAGTTGAAAACGAAGAATGGCAAGGTGCACAGAATCAATGAGTTGAGTTTACAGTGCCGCCAGTCACGTCGAGGATATTTTGCGTAGCATAACTGTGCGAAGCAATTATTGTGGCTTTTAAGCCACGAACAAATTCTGAATTAATTAATAAAATGATCTATTAGTTCAGCAAGCAATTTACATGAATTATAAATTGTTCGCTGATTGTTGTACTCATTTAAGATGCTTGTACATAAATACCTATTTACATATGTAATAATAATTTAACATTTTGGCGCTCACATTAAGTGATGGGACGAGATTCTCCTTTAATTTGTGATGTGCGCCTTGATGGTATCACATAAAGGGGAGTGACCTAACGTTTACGCCGCCTCCGATTGCAAAAAGGTGGAGAAGCGTTTTAAAGGCAGGCATACACTCGGAGTTTTAACATTGGCTGCCGAGAGGTGACCGCTGTTCGAAAAAAAAACTTTTTCTAATTTAAGAATTACGCGGACCAGGGATCGGTGCCGGGTATTACGGAGTAAGCCACAAGTTAAATGGAATATGAGTGTTAATTAAGAGAGATTTAAGAACGCTTTATTTTTTAAATATTTTTGACAAGGGTTGCCACGTGCTTCCTTTTGTAAAGGTTAAAATTAATTATATACTAAGTTAAATAAAATATTGCAGAAATGGGAGTGTAAAACAAGCGAAGTTCAAAAATAATTAATTTCGAAAATATTTCCGAAGAGGCCTTCCGACAGCTCAAAAGTTAAAATCAACTTAATTAAAAAGTTAAATTAAAAATTTAAATATTGGCATCCAAGGAGAGAAGTTTAAAAACGTTTTATTCTGAACATATTTTTGAAGCGGGTTGCCACTTGTTAAAAAACTTAAAATCAATTTAAACCGCACAATAAAAAATTAATTTGTAAATGGGTGACAAACGAGAGAGGTTTGAGAAAGCTTTATTTCTAAAGTATTTTTTAATGAGAGTTGCCAGCTGTTTAGAAATTCAGTATCAATTTAATTAACAAGTTAAATTAAATATTTTCTTATGGGTGTTAAACGACTGAGATTTAATCAACAAGTTAAATGGAAATTTTTAGTATGGGTATGGGAAAAGGATTTACAGGATTTACAGTTTTATTAATAAATTAATTAAAATTTTTTAATATATGTGAGTGTCAATCGAAAATACTTAAGAAGGCCTTATTTCTTTATTTATATTTTTGAAGACGGTTGCCACCTGCTTAAAATTCACAAAACATTTCGAAACTTGTTCTGAAATTAAATATTTTAAAATATTTGTCAATCGGGGAGTTTTAAGTAAGTTTTATATATTTATAAACTATTTTTGAATAGGGTTGCCACCATTTTAAATGTTCCAGCTCCATTTAATGAAATTAAATGAACCATTCGACTGTGGAACATTATCATTTTTTCTGGTGCATTAAATAGACCAAGTTTTACTGAAAGTCTGGGTTGTATAAAGAAAAAATCTCTGTGTTGCTAGGTTGGCGACTTGAAGCGTTTTTGTTCATTTCGAAGTTGATGGTCGCAGAGGAATATCTAAAACAATGAATTTACAACAACTGATTTAAATGAAAATATCTTTACCATCAAAAGGCCTTTCTAGGGGTTTTCGACAAAAAGGGGGTTTGACAAAAGTAATTAAAAATGTGAAATAAATTTCTAAAAAATAAATGAAGCTAAAAAAGTATATCTTTCTCTTTTAAACAATGATATATAAGTGCTTTCTCTCAAAATAGCTTTTCATCACGAGTGGTGAATGAGAGAGCTTTTGTTTGTAATACTTTTGTATAAGAATAAGAAAAGTCTTTCGGACTACCTTGCCATATGTCTTTTTTTTGGCTTACGAAAGGCTTTTTACTATCTTAGCCTGAATTGCCCATGATAGCCAATCATATGAACACCTTTTTAGTGTAGAGTTTACACTGTAGGTAGATTTATCTCGGCGAGAAAACACGCAAGAGCTCATCATTTGTTCTGCATACCTGCCTAGTGACTGTAGATGTTTTGAATTTCCGTGTACGTTCCACATGAACAAGTCTTGTCCCGCTCTTCAAATTTACATTATTGGAATATATAACTTCAGATAATGGGGACCGATTTGAGCAAATTTCTTAATTGAGCTATTACAAGTACTAATACTAAGTACAAATGGGCAAACCTTGGCTACAGGTAAAGAGAGTACAAGAAAATATACATTTTTCTCTCTAAAAAAAGCTTCCTTTGCAGAGCTTCAAAGCAAACTGCTAAGTGAGTAAAAATTGTCAGAAAGCACCTAGCAGCAATGTTTAGTTCAAGGAGTGTTTAAGTAGGCAAGAATTTTAGACTCTATTATGTTTAACTGGAGACTCACTTCCACACTTTTCATTTGCCAGCGGTTGAGTAAAAACAACCGCGCTTGATAACCAGGATTCGAAAGCCATTTTGTGTATCCGTTAAGACCAAAGGCATTGTGTACTATGTGCTGCAAGGACCGGGTTAAACCATTACCGGTGTGTATAGGCAATAATTTATGCGCCTGAGACGAGAACAATTTAGGAAAAACTTGGTTAAAATATGTGAAAATAGGGTCAGCGGTTCACTTTTTCGAAAAATGTTTCGAAATTCAGATTGACTCAAAAGATGAGCTATTTTTCGAGGTGACATTTTAAAAAGTCCTAAAAAAGGGATACATATTTTGAAGCAAACTAGAATGCTCCCGAACAAGCTGGCGTGTTCACCTGGTTAATGTATTTACATATGTAAGTATGTATATAAGTATCCTTAGTACATCTCAAGCATTGATTGTGACAGAGTCAACTGCTTTAAGCTTTTTTTGTGTTTACTTTTTTTTTAAAAGATGAATATGCTTTGCAAAGAATACAAATTGTTAAGTCTAAGCTGTCCCTAGACAATTTCATATTTCTCCAACTTCAAGGCATTACTGGAAGTAAAAATAGATCTAAGCTTTTCAATTTTTCTGCAAAACAAAGTATTATTCATAACGTACCAAATGAATATACAGAATGCTGCAATAAAGAGAAGGAAATAAATGGTCATGTCAGCATATATTGTCATGGGAACTAAAAAAAATACATCTACCAATTTAACATTTCAGTGGTGAAGAGAATAGCACACAATTTTCATTTTTGCACATTTAATTTTTTATGGACATACATGCGTACATGTACATTTTCAATATCTATTCGTCCTTCAGCACCAACAAGTTTAATTGTGTTCAATTCTACAGAATTTGCGTTTTTATTTGATACTAAAATTGTTATTCTAAATATATCGCATTGCATTTTTTTTTTTAATAATTTTGTGAATTATTGATTTTAAAGTCCTTTTAAAATCAATCCTGATGCCAGAGGGAAATTGTGTTTGGATTCTTGCAGATTCCGGTAGAAAACCTAACCAGTTAAAATGTTTGTTCGGGAAAATTTTTGCTTAAGGCAAAAACCCTGACTGATGCAAAAAAGAATTTAAAACCAAAAAGCGCCCGAAAAAACAATTTTTTTTTTCATTTTGCTATTTATTACACAGGGCAACACTGATTTTGGTGCGGCAAATATTAAAGCTGTTTTTGATAGACTCTTTTGAGCTGATTACGAACCGTTAGTATAATGTTTTCACCAGAACTGCGATTCCGTAACTCTTAGCAATAAAAAAAGTTGTTAGGTTACTTAACCACTTTTGCCGTTTGCACTAACAATTGCGTGATTCTCCAACTCTTGCTTAACAACGAAAAACAGCTGATTATTTCTTTTTATTTAAAAAGATGAAAAGTGACATCTCGGTCGAGAGAAATGTCAAATATGCGATAAGCACAAAGAGGAATAAGAAAAAACTTCTTCGCGCCAGCAGCAAATTACAGCTACGTATAATAAAATCATCAAATTGGAAATATTTTTGAATAGGGTTGCCACCTATTTGCCATCGTACATGAATTAAATTTTTTGTTTAGAAAATTAAGATGCAAAATTACAATTAATGGGTACTAAAAGAAAGCTCTTAGACAATGCTTAGGGTTGTTCCTTAGGATATCACTTATCTCGATTCTACAAAATTTAACTAAAATAACTTAATTTGCCTTATCCAGAGTTTCACCCAAAAAAAATCACCCGAAAATTTTTATTTAGTCCATAAAGTATATGAACATGAAAACCAAAAGTCAAAAGTGAACCGGTTCGGTGAAAATGAAATTCATAATAAGGCTGAATCTGAATATGGAATGAGAGGTAGTTTTGAGAATCTTAATCTTGAAGTATGATTGTTGAGGATGGCCAAGTTTTTTTTTATACAAATTTGTATCTTATTACATAATTGCAACGAGCATTTTTTTGTGCGTAAGTATGTATGTATTGTAGGGAATTCAAAAAAAAAAAGTAAAGTCGGAATATAAATTCTCTCATCACCTAGGCTTGCTCTGTATCGAAAAAATATACCTGTCTTTTTATTTCGAGATAAAAAAAGTATATAGAGGTCGCTCAAAGCGCTAAAATTTTTCCATGTATTTTATATGAAAAAAAAACATTTTTCGCAGAAATGCTAAATATTTCTTGAAAATGGAATTTTTCCTTCGTAAAACTCTATCTCTTTGGTGGAGACTCCCAACACCAATAGGCAATTGTTTATTGAACCATTTTTTAATATCAACTATTTTTTACATCCCCCAAAACCGCAAGAAATGCAATGGGGACCCACAAAAAAACGTTAGTATTAAAAAATGGTAAAATAAACAATTGGGTAATATTATTCGAACTTTGAGCGCTTTGGGCGACCCCCAAATATTTTTTACATTCAAAATAAAAAAAAACAGAGGTATATTGTTTTCCAATATAGAAAAATCCTAGGGGTTAGAGCATTTTTCCCGCATGCTTTTTTTGTAGCACCCAGTAAATAGACACTGAAAATATGCACTCTTCATCCTGGCATACTTCTAAGTAGGGTTGCCACCTAATGTTTAATTGAAGATATTTAATTTATTACATTAAAATTCAATTTGTTTAAATTTATTTTCAAACTATTCTTTTTTTAGAATTCTGAAGTATTGAGTAGGCTAAAATATTAACGACGTGTTTCTTTATACACACCTTTTCCAAACCCTTTTACTTATTTTCATATTTTCATTGATATGGGACAGAAAATTTTACACAAAAAAAAAATCAATTTATTCGCGAAACCATGGGCCGAATAGAGTAAAACTGCGTTTTTAGTTTTTTTCTCTGACGTCAGGATTCTTTTAAGGGTTTTGAAATTTGAGAAATATGATTAATTAATTTCTTTTTAATTTCGTGCAATATAGAAAAACATTATGAGTATCAAGTTAAATAGAAAATTCTGTAGAATAAAAGCAGATTAAATATTTTGGTCCATAAGGGCGATTAGGTACTAAAAATGTCCTTTTAAAATTTTATCCTTATATATCCTTGAAATTTAGAAACATTAATTCTTTGGAAATAATATAAACTCGATCACATAGTCGAATTTCGTCCTATTAACTTTATTAGCTTAAAAAAAAAAAATTAAATAAAAGGGCATTTTCAATACCTATTCGTCCTTGTGTATCAAAAAAAATGTATTTGTTTTAAATTCTACAAAATTTTCTTCTTCTTTGGTGCCCATATTGTTATTTGAGATTGCACTGAATTTTTTCAAAATAATTTTTGGAAGTAATCTTTTCTTTGAAATTACTTGATACCGAAGTCCTGAAAACTTTAAAATGTGCATACACTGCGAGCAAAGCTCAGACAATTTAATAAAATAAATTTTTTACTAAACGTAGAAAAAAATTCTTAGCAAACTGCTTGAAATTATAGTTGTAAAAAAGTTGCGTGAAATTTGTATAAAAAATGTGACAAACTATTTTTCGTTATAATTTCGTTTTTCATTATAAATTTCTTGTGTGTGCAACTACCGATATTTAGATGCCAGCAGGGCCGGCGCACACTCTACAGAAAATGCATAATTATTGCAAAATTTCAGAAAGTTCACAATATTTAAACACTTTTACGCTGTACTGCACCTGAGCTATGTATTATAACTTTGACAACGTTGGTTACATTGGCTTGGCATCCGCCATAATTACAGCTCATTTATTATATTACAGTGACCGCTGGACCACTTTCGCTAAAACCCAGCGCTGCAATGAGAATATTTGCTAAGAAAGTTTGCGGTTTGTACAAGCTTTTCTAAAATTCCTTGCTGCGTACAGAATGAGAAATAAAATTTGCATTAACAACAATTTACTATCTATGCTTTTTTACTGGTTTCACTTCGTGACTAAAAACTAAAATTTGCTTGCTATTTGTTAGGCGGCTGTCGACATCGCGCCTTCATAATTATTCCATTAGCGCTTTCATTTTTGGTGTCTTACGGAATTTTCCTAATTACTGTTCATTAAACTGTAAAAAGTTATTATAACTATGTATAAGTATTTTACAAATTAAGGTCATTTAGGGCTGTCCGAAACTTTGTCATCCAATGGAAGTGCCTTTTTGTTAATCTTCATTAAGCGATTGCTGGCTAGCTGCTGGAAATTCTCAAACATTCCCAAATAGTTTCAAGCGTTTTAATCGAGCCGCAAACGATTCCCAACCACATTTTGTCTCAAGTGGCTTTGTGTGCGAATTCACGCTAAAAACCTCAGAGATTATCTCGCTAATACAGCAAATGGAGTGGGGGGTATAACTATGCATTCGTACACACACACACACACATAAATACACTTCTAAAGCATGAATACAGCGTGCTAAAAGTGGAATGAATTAACAAGCATAACAGCTGCATATTTCTTCTCGGTTTTCATGGTTCTTAGCTTTTGAGTCACTGCCAAGTAATTGCTGACTATTATATCCTTTACTCTCTTTCTTTGTGCTTATAATTTAAAGATAACGCCACATAAATGTCGTGGAAGGAATTGTGAATTATGATTATTGTCAACCTTTAGTTTGATCCTTATGACAGCAAAAGGAATTCGATTTTTTTTTTCCAAGTTATTGCTCCCCAGAATAACGCAAAACTTTATGCAAAGCGCAAAAGTTGTCGGAAAGCTTTAATGTAGGGAAAATATCTAATAGATGGGATAGTCAGTAGAAACTTTGCTTTCCATCGGCATACAATTTTAATTAAAAAGATGGGAATAGGTCTTCTAAAGGGTAAAACGGCACTTTAACAGCAGCATTTTTCTAAAGTACTTGCATCACGTAAACTTCTCACGTTCAGAGTTCATACAAGTCTCCCAGAGAGGGAAATCATAGCTTCTTTGACTTTGAGTCTCACTTTTTTGCCCTTTTATGGAAATTTTTTTAAATCATACATCTTAATGCGATTTCCATTTTATATTAAGCCGCTGTGGAGTAGTTGTTAGCCTGGGTCCAAGCCTGGTTCAATTCAACAACAAAAAATAAAAAACCATGGCAGGTATCAAATTAAAGGGATTTACCTGCTGATGTGTAAAACAAACTTTAATTTTTTTCTAAAGGAGATGCCACCCCGTTAAAAAGCTAATTTCAAATTACATAAAAAATAAATTATTACAAAATACGTATTAATCGAAATGGTGGTGGTTTTTGTCTTAGTTTAACTACAGGAGGGTTGCCACCTGTTAAAAAAATCAGATTCAACTTGAATGAAGTGAATTAGGTAATATGAATATGTATCACCATGTGGATGCCAGGCTAAAGCGGTTTAAGAATGCTGTACTTTGAATAGTAGGCTACCATTTGTTAAAAATGGGTTGCCACCTGTGTGAAAAGTCGAATTTAGTTAACTTATGCACAAGTTATATAGAATATTAAAATTTGGGTGTCAAACGAAAGGGTGTGAAGAAATCGTTAGTTTGAAGATTTGAAATTTTTGAAGAGGATTGCCACGTAATAGATTGGCGCTTACACATATGTTAGTGTTTGGCCGAGCTTCTCCTCCAACTTGTGGCGTGCGCCTTGATATTGTCACACAAAGCGGAGGGACCTACAGTTTTACGCCGACTCCGAACGGCGATTGTATTTTTATGAGAAGCTGCTTTTCATGGCAGACATACACTCGGAGGTTTGCCATTGCCTGCCGAGGGACGACCGCTGTTAAGAAAAACCTTTTTCTAAATTTTTTGCGAGGTTGCTTTGACCAGGGCTTGAACCCAGGTGCTGATGAGTGAAAGCGCGCACTGCTTACCACTACACCACAGCGGCCGATTAAGATACATTAAAATTATTTAATAAGTTGCATGAACTATTGAAAAGATAAGTGTCAATCAAAATGGAATTGAGAAGGCTTTATATCTGAACTGTATTTAGCGGGGTTACCAGATGTTAAAAAAAAAACAAATTTAACCCAATTCATTAGTTAATTAAAATATGTTTCGCAATGTTAGAAAAAGGAGAGTTATCAAGGTTTAAGCTGGGAAATACGTTTGAAGAGGGTTTCCACCTGTGCGAAATTTGAATTTAATTAAGTTATACAGAAGTTTTATGAAATATTAAGATATGGATATCAATCGAAAGAGATTTATAAAAGCTTCACTTTGAAAATATCTTTGATTAGGCTGGCCACCTTTCGAAAAGTCATATCGATTTAACTTAGTATATATGCATGTACATATATATTATACGAGAAGGCATTTTTTATTAGAGTCATTACATTTGTACCATTCTTTCGAATTGCAAAAATGAGAGGTCAAATTAAAAACTTTAGCCTCTACATGTGCGATAAAGTTATATATATTTTTGCATTAAAACCTCTTTTATCGGTATTAGGTGATTTGAAATTTGATACAATTAAAAAACTGTAGTATGCGAGATCTCTCTTCACTCAGAAGCGGCTGCACGGCTTTATATGAAATATGGCACGCGGATCGCTTATAACCCTGACTAACATTTGGAATATTTTTTTTTTTATGTGTTTTGAATTTAAATTTTGGGCGTTTTAATGTCACTTCACTAGTTGTTGTTAATATTTAGTAATAATAAAACAATATCTATACCGCAGGTATTCAAGGTTAGTAAGGATCTAATATTGAATACCTTTTAAGTCGCTGGAATGATATTGTATGAGAAAGAGTGTAGAAATAAGAGGACTTGGGTGATCACCAACTTTTTTTTTTGTGGCAACAGTAGAGATTTTAAGGTACGGTGTATTTGGTTGCTTGTTTAAGTCTTTAATTGGAACTTTTGCAGTATTTCTATGTTGGAGGTTGCTGCGGAGCCTCATAATTGTATTCCATATGTCCACATTGGTTTTAAAATAGATGAATAGAGTAAAAGCTTATTCTCGAGCGAGACCTGAGATTTTGCGTTCAGTAACCTGTGTAAATTTCCGAGCTTCATTCCCACTGTTTTGCGTTTAGTAAAAATATGAGTTTTCCACGTAAGCTTATTGTCTCAGTGCAGATTTCCATAGGATATAGTCATATAATTTCTTTTAGTGCTGCCTGGGGGGTACTGCACACCTTCCAACCATTTGACGTATATATATCTTTTTTGTCATTTGTTTTGTCCTCAACAACCGGCGGACTGGAAAAAGTTTGGCTTGCTCCTCGTAAAGAGATCAACAAATTTCCCTAAACTCAAAAAACTTAATTCAATTGGTTGTTTTGAGGATGTATGCCGGCTAACAGAGCTGGGTCGTAATGATTCCTTTTGGAATCAAATTACTCCCAATTACAGATTACAAGGAATTGTAATTAGGAA